>NW_024412403.1:56477834-56489879 GCF_014898765.1 Herpailurus yagouaroundi | reverse complement strand
TCTCTCTCTCTCTCTCTCTCTCAAAAGTAAATAAAAATATTTTAAAAATTAATAAAGAATAAGACTTTTGAAACCTATCTGTACTTCTCAAGGATTTTTTTTTATTAAGTTTATTTATTTCTTTGGAAAGAGAGATAGAGACCGCATGAGTAGGGGAGGGGCAAAGAGAGAGGGAGAGAGAGAATCCCAAGCAGGCTTCCTGCTGCCAGTGCAGAGCCCAACGTGGGGCTCAAACTCACGAAATTGTGAGATCAGGAACTGAGCTGAAACCAAGAGTTGGGTGCTTAATGGACTGAGCCACCCAGGCGCCCCTCAAGAATTCTTAGGAAGAAATTCTTTTTTTTTTAAATTTTTTTTTCAACATTTTTATTTATTTTTGGGACAGAGAGAGACAGAGCATGAACGGGGGAGGGGCAGAGAGAGAGGGAGACACAGAATCGGAAACAGGCTCCAGGCTCCGAGCCATCAGCCCAGAGCCTGACGCGGGGCTCGAACTCACGGAACGCGAGATCGTGACCTGGCTGAAGTCGGACGCTTAACCGACTGCGCCACCCAGGCGCCCCTCTTAGGAAGAAATTCTTAAGAAGGGTTAGAGCATGGCTTACAGTTATTTGTACATTAAAACTAATAAACAGAAGGCTGGAAAATGTGGAGCTATTTTGGTTACAAGTGTGGCAGTGATCACGATGAGGGCCTCAACTCCCTATCCACTTTGATGTCTGGGAAGGCTACTCAGAAGTTCTCTTGTCACAAGGATCCTCCCTCTTGAGAATGGATGAGAACAGCTAAAACCAGAAGTCTGGTCCCGGGCACTAGGTTAGTGTATTTAGTAAAGAGGCAAAGTGAATGGAGCCTGCAGAGCCCCAGAAATCCAAGAAGTCATCTTAAGATGGAAGAATGGCTGAGATGAGACCTGTTTTGTCATAAAATCATGTTTCAGTGTCACCCAGAAGCAGACTGTGCAAAAAGCTGCTGAGAATCTGTCCTAAGTTTTTTGCAACAGACTCTGAAACTAAGGAGTCATGATGTGTTTAAAGTAGTCATAAACCTGAACTGATTTCTGAAATTAGAGGGTAAATATACCGTAAATGGGCAGGAATTTTCTTAGACCTTAATTTTCATCTGATAAAGCAGTACCTTTGTTTTTAAATCAACTCTGCTTTGTATGGAAAGCATTATATTATAATCTGTATTTTTCAGATGATACAGCTGAAGTTCATCAATGCTCATTTTCCCAAGACTACAAGCCTAGTAATTACAAGAGTTTGATTCAAATCCAGAATTGTCTAGATCTCAAATCCATGATATACCCACTGTATAATACTTCTAACACAGATCAAAAGACCAGAATTGTGTAGAATTCTATTTTAAAGGAAAAATAAAGTGGACCAGAGGTAAATGCCAGGATGTGTGTATATGACTTTCTGTTAAATATAGATGCTACACGGTCTTTAAAGTGATCACATTTTTGACCTACTAGTGCAGGAAGGGCAGGGATTTAGGGAAGCAGGAAGACAAGATCAGAGAAGCAGAGTTCTTTCCCTTCTAGCATGGCTTCCCACCCAAACCACTGTTGGGTAGGGGTGGAAAGAGGGTGCAGTGGGGGAGCCCTAGCCTCAAACCATCTAAGAACTGAGGAGGCGTCACTAATTTCACTTCTACCTAAGAAAGATAGCTTTTATTTCCACTTGCTGTTTTCATGCTGAAGTTTTAATGGCTAGAGATAATTTCACATATTTTGTTTTTCCTGGAGCCACCATGCCCTTCCTACAGTGGTGATTTTGGCTCCCAGACTACATAATCAGAAATAGACAAGCTGTGAAGTACAGACATAAACTTGTGAATTAACACGCCACCCACTTTTCATAGATAGAATCTGCATCACATATTCAAATTATGCTTAAATTGAGACTTGTTACAATAGATAACAGATTAAATCCATGAGGGAAGGATCTACATCTTTGCATCTTTGCATCTCTTGTCTACCACAATTCCTATTTGTTGAACCAATATTTGTTCAATGTATGAATAAGTGTTATAAAAGAACCAGCCTCTTTTTCACATTTGCCCTATAGGTAAGGGCCTACTTACTTTGAGATGGGTATTTTACCAATTTTCCCTTCTGACTCTTAGCATCCTGAGACCTTAGGTCCTGGGTACCTACCCAGTCTTTAGTAGAATGATCAAATCGCTAGATGTTCTATCACATTGCATCTTAATTACCTCTCAAATGATAATTATCATATAAATCTTCTAAGAGATTAACTTCTACATGGTTATATAGGATTTTCTTTGTCATGTTGTTTGTTGTAACCAAATCAGCAAATCAATCTTGATATGAGATAATGAATTGAAAATTATCTCATGTTCTAGAACCCATGTTAAACTGTAAAAATAAAGATTTTCTTCTTTGTGTGAATCTGCCTGCAGCTTAGATCCTGAATCTGCCAGAGATATTTCCACATGGAGAAAAATTTTAAAAAGGTCTTTTTAAAGGCTAACAAAAAGCTTATAATCTTATCCTACCCAGTGAGAAAGCTCTGTGTTTGTGAAAGACCTTTCTGCCTTTCAGTCTACTATTTCAGAAAGGTCTTGAAGAGTCCTCTAGGAAATTCTCTATATTTAGGTGTTTTTTTCTTAACCTAAAGGAGAAATTTCCAATCTAATAACACAGTTGGGCCAGAATATACTGTGCAAGAAAATGAAAATTCTTTACTATTGTTTATACCATAAACCTTTTTTTATAAGGAAAAATCATACAAATTTCCCTGCAACTAATTCAACAGGTGTTAAAGAGAATAAGTTATATCTATAACCATATATAATTTTAGGGTTGATTTATCACAGTTCCCTATATGATTGACATTACTTTTCAAAGGAGCACACCACGAAGCATCTTCATGTATTTGTGTATGTATGTGTATCTTTTTTTAATTTTTTAAAACATTTATTCATTTTTGAGAGAAAGAGACAGAGTGTGAGCGGGTGAGGGGCAGAGAGAGGGACGCAAAGAATCTGAGCTGTCAGCCCAGAGTCTGATGCAGGGCTCAAACTCATGGACCATGAGATCATGACCTGAGCCAAAGTGGGATGCTTACACTGAACCACCCAGGCACCCCTGTATATCTTAAATTTTATTAAGTATTGCTAGATTCCTTTTCCACCCTGGTTTCTTAAGGGCCACACAATTCTATATATAATCAGACTGAATTCTTACAATCTGATTTGAATCATAATCTAGGATACAGCCTTTTGAAATTGACAAGAATTCTGTAGATACCAGGTTAGAGTCTCACTTCGTCCCTTAACCAGCTCTGTTATTGACTCAGGATGAGTAACTAGGGAAAATAATAACAGTATAGTTCTTCATCTTCAGATAGGAGTAAAAATAATTAAAACTCACTTTTCATTTTATTTTTACCCAAATGTGACAACCCCAAGCCAAACCTAAAAGCAATATAGCATTTATTACTTCCCCTTATTAGTTGGGAATCATAATATGGAACTTATTTTCTACATACCTGGGAATGTAGTCTTCAGTGCATCTGTACATTTTACCTGAAAGATATTAAAAATAGACAAATTAAAGAAGTTGACATACATTTGTTAAACCTTGAGAATATTGTGAGGGGAGCTTAGCCTCATTGTCCTCAGTATCAGTTAATATCTTAAATCAAGACAGTTGGCCACCACTACCAGATATAATGATCTTATCTCATTTGGGCCATTCTTCTCTCTTGGAAATTTGAGGTGGAAGCACAACACAGTCTGGAAGTGATATAGAGCCTTCATGTGTGGCCATTTTATGCCGGGGAACACCAAGTGATGAACATGGGGACCTCTACCCCTGCCTTTCCGGTGGGCAATCCAAAGTAGGTGGGGCACACTGTCCCTTCTGTCTTCACATTCCATGAAACAGCTCTGTCTCCTTCTGTCATATTTCCCTCTTTGCCCTTAGTGATTTGAATAAGCTTTTCTTCCCTACCAAAAACAAACAAAAAAATATGAAACAAAACGATCCTAGAAGACTTATGTATTTATTTCTGAAGTGTCTGTTAACACTTCTTGTCACATAAACAGGAACATAAAAATTATGTTCAGGAAGTTGCTCTGGATGTGATTCTATCTTATCCACATGGGCAAATGCAAGTAAGGGCAGATGAAGATTCTAAGGAGAAGAGAACTGTAAAAAGTTGGGAACACAGTCTAAAAGTAACCAAAACAGTAGAGTGGGTTTTTAAGAAAAACAGTATACTGGTCTGCAGTGACAATACTGACCAGAGATCTGATGTAGGCTTATAAAAACCATGAAAAAATTATGTGCCAAGTTTCCAAAAGGAACCCACTGTTAAACCTTGAAGATGGTGGCTCAAATGCAAAAAAAGGAAGTATTCTTACTTCAAATTAAATATGTATGTTTAAACTGGAAAAAAAAATAGTTTTAAGAATTTTTTTGGTGAAAAGCAATAGACTCATAAAGAATTATTGAGAGACACTAAGGGAAAATTAGGACACAGTTTTAATAATTAAGATTAATATTATGAAGAAGTCTGTATTATCTGTTGATCAGTAAATTTTCTTAGATGTTTAATTGAATGGATATAGCAAATACTGTGATACGTGGTATATTTTGAATGTATGTTATTCAATCTGGCATTAAATAGAAAAATCTTGTGAAAGCTATTTCTATAAAAATGAAGCCCATCATTATCTGAGTGTCTGGCAATATCACAGAGAAAATAGTGACCAAAGGGTGATCTTTCAGTTTTAACATACAAAAAAACACCGTATTGGTAGGGAACTGGCAAAAATATTTTCAAATGACTGAGTAAGTCACCAAACAACGAGGTAGATTATTTTTAGTTAGATTTATGTGTGACAAAGCTAAGTTATTCTTCAGAGAGGTCATTAACTGTTAGAGAAACATTATTGGGACAAATTATTGAAATCATCACATTGGGGGATGAAATGGACCTGTCACATGTCAGTGTGTTTGGAAGAATTCTGTGAAGGACCAAATGTAGGAAGTTTTGCAGAGCATGTATACGTAGCATCTATGGGGCCAAAAATGATTAGTGTGATCCACTTAGGATATATCTGAAAGGCTCCTCTTCTAGCCCACAGGCAATGCCCTAACATGACCTGCATATAAAAGATGCAGTCATTTCGACTACCTTCAGATTAGTCTTGTGAACATGAACACAGATGGATGTTGAGGGAGGCTAGAGAAGTCTACTGTTGCACAGAGCCACAAGTTAATGGAAACACAAGATCGGAAAGCTTCAGAAACATAAATAATATCAATAAACATAAGAAAAATTAGCTAGTGTAGATGAGAATATTGAAAACTGGAAAATACAAAGTATGTGTTGAGTTCTTTTTAAATGACAGAAATGTTTATACCAGGTCGTTAATTATTGTTCATATTTGCCTGGAATTAAAATGCATATACAAGAATTTAGTCAAATGGTAGCCTGATGTAACATAGAAAAATTCAAGGTGAGAAATCAGAAGAGTGGATATGGGTAGCAGTTCTTCAGTGCATTTGCCATGTGCCAACATGCAAATCACTTTTAAAACTCTGATTCTCAGGGCACCTGCGTGGCTCAGTCGGTTGAACATCCGACTCTTGATCTCATCTCAGGTCATCATCTCACAGTTCATGACTTCAAGCTCCATGTCAGGCTTTGTGTTGTGTCATCACAAATCCTGTTTGGAATTCTCTCTCCCTCTCTCTCTGCCCCTACCCCACTCATGCTCTGTCATTCTCTCTCTCAAAATAAATAAACTTAAAACCAAACCACTCTTCATTAAAAAAAAAAAAAACAACAAAATACCTGTTATTCTCTTTATCCATAAAGTAGAGATAATAATGCCAACAGCATGTGAGTAGATGTAGAAGATAAATGAAATAATTTTTGTTAAAAACATTTTAGAAAATGACAGTTGATTTTCAATACTATACATTCTAAATCCAATCATATAATAAGCCACAACTTGACTGTGCTGATTTGAATTCAATCTCTTCATTAAATGGATTAGCTGAAAACAACTTGGTATAATTAAAATGCAATTTTAATTGCAAGTAAAGCTTGATTTGTAGTGAAATGACCGAATCTCACTTCTGGCAAGAGGATTGTCGTCAAGTAAGTGTTAAATTGAAAGAAAAAATTAAAAATAAAGAATTTGAAGGCAAAAATAAAGAGTGACATTACTTAAATAGAATAAGAAAACATAGGCATGGGGTCAAAGGTTACCCCACACAGACTAATAGTTTTAAATGTTTTTTTATTTTTATTTTTTATTTTTATTTTTGAGAGAGAGAGAGAGAGAGGAGAGGAGGGACAGAGAGAGGGAGACAGAAGATCCAAGCTGACATCAGAGAACCCAACGTAGGGCTCAAACTCACAACTCCTGAGGTCATGACCCAGCTGAAGTCAGATGCTTAACTGACTGAGCCACCCAGGAGCTCCCAGACTAATATTTTTAAAAGATAATGTAGATTTTCCAGTTGGAGGTGCTTGGAGTATGAATGTTGGTACCTGGAAACTATACTAACGTGATGTGTGAAAGGATAGCTCTATGGAAAGAAAATGTTGGATGGATTATCAGTAGAGAAAAGGAAAACTAGGTTTGGACCAAAAAGATTTGTGGGAAAAAGAAAACAGAAGCCACTATATGAAGGATACAATATAACGATGTGATCCTTACATGGAAGGAAAGGAAATTAAAACAATGTGGGGAAAAAAGTAAGTAGTGGGTAGGTGAAGAAGTGAAAAAAGTAAGTGAAGAAGTCCTTAAAAAGGTCAAGGACACCACCTTCTCCACTCCTCTTAGAATTTAAATGTGTAATCCGGAGCTGGAGATCTGTACTTGTGTGGTTTTAGTTTTACATCCTTACTATAAGAAGTATGGTAGTATATGATTTCTTTAAATAGGGGAGTGGTAGGGGCACCTGGGTGGTCAGTTGGTTAAGCATCTGACTTCGGCTCAGGTCATGATCTCACGTTGTGTGAGTTCAAGCCCCAAGTTGGGCTCTGTGCTGACAGCTCAGAGCCTGGGGCCTGCTTCAGATCCTGTGTCTCCCTCTCTCTCTGCCCCTCCCCTCCTCACACACTCTCTCTCTCTCTCTCAAAAATGAATAAACATTAAAAAAAATAAATAGGGGAGTGGTAATCAAAAGTTTAGAGGTTGGAGCTAAGGAGAAAGGTCAGCAAGCTCAGGCTCCTGAATAGAGTTTGCTCCGTCATGAAGGCTTATAAGTTTAGTTAAAAATAGGGGTGCCTGGGTGGTTCAGTCAGTTAAGTGACCAACTCTTGATTTTGGCTCAGGTCATGGTCTCACAGTTCATGAGTCTGAGCCCCACATCTGGCTCTGTGCTGACAGCGTGGAGCCTGCTTGGGATTCTCTCTCTCTCTCTCTCTCTCTCTCTCTCTCTCTCTCTCTCTCTCTTTCTCTCTTCCCTCCCTCTCTTTCTGTCCCCTCTGCCTCTCTCTCTCTCTCAAAATAAACTTAAAAAATTTTTTTTAATAAAAATAAATGACATGATTTAAAAGCTACCCAATTATCTCAGTGATACTTAGTCAAATAAAAAGCAGTTTTTATGTTGCTATGAAGCAGTTGCATTTGCAAGATTCTGTGTGAGAAGAACTGGGTGAGTTTTCATAATCCTTTCTATGATTCAGATATAGACAACTTGCGGTCAGGTTCATGGTTGAGAGGATGTAAGCAAACATTTGCTTTTATGTTTTCCCCTTTATAGTGTTTACTCTTCCATATGCAATACATAACAAGAAAAAACAGCACATGACTTAAACTCCATAATAGCATTTTTGGATACATTCTTCATGTGAAAATGTGAAAAATGTGCCATAATTTTCAAGCGTATAGGAAATATACTGATAGGACTTTGATGTATGAGCAAACTATGAACTTATTTATCCTTCTTCTCAAAACAGAGAAGAAAGGTTGGATAAAGGATATTTTTTGGTTTTAAAGGAAGACAAAGCTAATACATTCCTAGCAGAAAAAGAAATAAATATAATCCTCCCAAAGAACAGACAAAGAATCACATAAAATGTAGGGTTTATTCTGGGAGGAAGGGATAACTCCATTACAAAGCCTCTACCTAGCACAGCTACAGAAAACATCAAGGAGAGGCTTATCATGTCTACCTGATTGAATGTGTAGATACTGTATTGTTGCCGGGGTGGAGATTTTCTTTTGTAAGCTATTTAATACACCAGCAAAACTCATTCACTGACTCTTCGCCTTAGGTGGAGTCATATCTTGCAAGTTTCTTAGCCACAAAGAATAGCACAAAAATGCAAAAATAAAAAGTTCCATGGGGACACGGGTACAGAGGCACTGTATTCCCAGACCACGTGGCAGAAAAGCTGGCAAACATAATTGAATCTCCTCTGGTCTGTCTGGCTAGGAGAAACAAACCCGGAGGAGTCTTTAGCAGGACTGGGAGGAAGTCAGTTGGCAGAACTAATCCCAGAGTCTGCTGGAACCCCTGTGTGAGAAAGCGCTATTTGCTCATGTGGACTAGCAAGGGTGGCAGTTACTACTGATGCTTGGGGGAAACCGTCAGGAGAAGCGGAGATGTTCGGGAGAGGGCTGCAAACAGAAAAAGGGAGGTGGGATGAGAATGAAAGGCATTTTGGCATCAGTGAGCACTGTGCAAAGCTAATTTGAGGTTTGTACGCTAATAAAATGCAAGACCCAGGGTTGTGTGCTTACCTACAAAGGGCAGGTTTTGCTCAAATAAAGTAATTTGCAGTAGGCTAATGGTTAGAACTGATTCCATGAGAGCCTGTGGAAAACTCTCTAAAATGAGCCTGTATGTGACTTAAAAGAACACAGCAATAGAGGTTATTGCATAGACGTGTTAGATAATATAGAGGTGGGGCAGGAAGTGACACAGGAGCTGGAGAGGACCTACAGAATATAGAGTTGGTGGGAGCGGTGAGAAGCCAGAGGAACTAACATTCCCTGAAATAACCAACACTAAAGTTAAATGGGATAATACATAGTCATAGCAAGCCTTTAACAAATATTTGTGGAAGGAGGGAAGGAAGCACCAGGGCAACCAATAGTGGTGATGTGGGCTATACGCCATGCAGGAATGACCTCCTCAGCCCCCAGCACTGTGCCGAGGTATCTGTATAATTTTGGCAAGAGCCCTATGGTATAGATGATATTCTCCACATTTTGTAGACAAGGGAACTGAGACTATGAGAAGTTATGCTTCTTGTATAAGAGATCTCCCAGGTAAATATTGAAAGCAGGGTTCTAATTCATGACAGATTGACTTCAAAAGCCATGATGCTAAAAACAAATTGAGAGAACTGAAATTGATTTTAAAAATACAACAATAAGTGTAATTTACTATTTCCTGCTTTTAAAAAACTGTTATTTCCTACCATACTGCTTTTAGACAAAGTAATTTATGGCATGCCTGAGGCAGTAAGGGTTTGTACAATTGAAAAGAAAAAAAAATAAGTCTTTTTTTTTTTTTAAGGAAAAAGTCTTTCTTTTCTTTTCTTTTCTTTTCTTTTCTTTTCTTTTCTTTTCTTTTCTTTTCTTTTCTTTTCTTTTCTTTTCTTTTCTTTTCTTTTTCCTCTCCTCTCCTCTCCTCTCCTCTCCTCTCCTCTCCTTTCTAAAAAATTAGTCTACAGTCTTTTAGTAGTGGTCAACTAACCATTATAAGAAAACAACTCTCAGAAGGAGTTCATATGATGGCAAATGGTATGAACATGGATAAATAAATTCCAATGGACAAACCATCAAAACTGAGAACTAAAAAGCCCACTTGTTCCCTGGTCCCACACAGATCTCTGGATGATTGTCACTGGAATCAGTGGAAGAGTGAAATACCAGTTCATGATGGTTATTCTTGCCCTGGCTTCCACCTGCAAACATTTCACCTCTATGGCTCTACGTTCACCTTTTTCCAACTCAAATGATAATATTATCTGCATTCGTAAAACATTTTAGTGAAGAAATTATAGTCATGTTAAGCTATTATAAAAAGAAGAATTCTAATGTTAGCTCATTTTTTTATGAAGAAAACTTTTTTCAAAGATGTTGGATGGTGGGTCATTGATGTATCTGACTTATAAAAGGTATTTGAAAAAATATTTGATAAAAAAATTAATTGCTGAAATCATTGCTAATGAAAAAGCATTGCCTGCCTGGAGTTTCAGGCATAGAAATGATAAATAGAGATCCTAAAAGAGTGTTGGCTTTCTGGCCAAGGACATTTGATCAACAGTGTAAAAACAGAATGTGCTCATGGAAACCAATTTGGACAGAGAATTAGACAGACTGGGCCCCTATCCTTGGCTTTGCTATTGAGTAGATGTGTGACCTCAACTATGCCACTTCACTTTCTAGTGCTTCTTATCTTTTTTGGGAGGCGTGACAATAATGTCTTCTTCTTTATATTTTATATTTGTGTTAGCAACACTGAAGACACTCATAAGAGGATCAAGGCCTCTCCCCAGAATCTGACTGTTGTTCTAAATTAGCGCCCTGCAGTTTTTCTGGGTCACATGTTTCTAATGTAATTTTACTAACTTCATCTTATTTTCATCTGTTAAAAAGCATTGACATTTTGTTTTCTATTCATTATTACCACAGAAATGTCCTGCCCCCAATAGAATTTTGGCTCTAGCATATTAAGACCTTTCCCAGAAATAGGTGAACTTGCATAACCATCCATCCATCCATCCATCCATCCATCCATCCACCCAACACGCTTGTGTTGAATGCCAATAGTGTGCAAAGATTGTGCCAATTGCTGCACACGACACTATTTCAGTCATGCCCATGAGGATGAAAACCACATGGTTAAAACTGCTGACCAGCTGTCGAAAGGAAAAGCTGACCCTGGGAGTGTTAGATAATGCCTGTGGGTCAGCCTGTTGCTTTTCTAGTTCTCTCCTGATCCCAATACAGTCCTACTGCACATTAGAGGCTCTGACTTGATGCTGAGGGGTTTGAGTAGGCATGAGTAGAAGCTTGAAAAGTTAGTCTTCACTCTTCCCATCACGTATCAGTGAGAATCTTTATGGCTGCTACAGAATAAATTACAATTTCTCAACTACTGTTGAATTGGAGAAGAAAAACTACATTTTACCAGGACAATTCTTTCTTACTCTGTATCTCAGGGCAGAGATAAAGCGAAGATTGGGAGTCTTTTCATATTCTAATATGATTGTATTTTTAAAGTAAAAAGAAAACTTTGGAAAAAAAGTATCAAATAGATTTTCTACAGATAAAAATATCCTATTGCATCTCATTTCATAAAATTGTCTTCTTCTGTAGGTTTTCCAGTGACTCAGTCTCCATTCATGCGGGAGTAGATGTGTGGCTATTTCTCAAAATGTCTTACCTTGTCGCTGCTTTTCCACATAGTGGGAAATATTGAAGATCAGTGATACAATCAGAGCTAATCCCAAAAAGGCTAGAATTACCCAGACATAATAGTGGCATCCAGGGTTTTCTGGAAAACAAACAAACAAACATACCTATAATATATTAGCTGCTTACCAATTTGTTTTGAATTGGGTATTCCCACAATTGAAACCATAGTATTTATTCATAATGAAGAACAAATCCTCTGCCAAGAAATTAATTACCATTGAAAGACAAAGGTTTCTTATACATTTCAAATGGGTATTGGTAAGTCCCTGCATTCAGCATGAAGAAAAGGAAGCAAGTTTCCCACATTCTTAGTGTTGATGAAAGACATTTTTAGTGTTGCTGCTAAAATTTGACAATTGGTGACTGATTATAAAAACTTTGGTTCAAAATCAAGAACATCCAGATTCAATCCAAATGGAATTATAATTGTTTTCTTTGAGTACTTGTTGGCCTTGCAGTGGTTGTTGAACTGCCCTCAGTGGTCCTGTGTTTTTGAATAGATCTTTCATTTTCTTTCTTCCTTGCTTTCTTTTCTTTTTCTTTCCTTTTCTTTTTTCTTTCCTTTTTTCTTTCTTTCTTTCTTTCTTTCTTTCTTTCTTTCTTTCTTTCTTT
>NW_024412403.1:56386087-56477824 GCF_014898765.1 Herpailurus yagouaroundi | reverse complement strand
TTTCTTTCTTTCTTTCTTTCTTTCTTTCTTTCTTTCTTTCTTTCTTTCCATATTTAGTTTTAAATGAACATAGGCATATATATAATTAAATATATAAAATATATATGCATTTATGATATAGATGTACATATACATATTTGCATATGATTTGCATATTGTTTATTTATATATACTTTGCTTTTGTTTGAACTAGTCTGTGGCTCTTTAAACACCAGCAAATCTATTCACTAATGTCTGCTATCTCCTCTCTAATTTTGCACCATGTTATTTAAATGTCCAGAATACCATAAACTCCACAGAGAATAGGACCATTTCTGTCTTCTGCTCTGTAGTATCATATATAATGTACATAATTTACAAACATTTTAAAATAATTAATTAGTAAATGGGAAAAGTTAACTGATGGTGGTGGTGAAATGGGTGGTTTATTTTCTTTAAGGGAATTTTTATGTTTCATAGAGTCTTAGAAAATTGAGAAGACTTGAATAGTCTTTTATCTTCCAATAAACCTACAAATTAATTTGGTTAAAAACACTAAGGTTTGGAAAGGCCTTATTTATTCATTATGAATATAATCCCACAAATATTTATGAGAATTCTACAACACAGTAATCATTAACTATTTAAAAATACTACTAATTCTAGGTATCGCACGATACTGCCTACATTCCTAGAATTGTTTATTTGGTTTTTATGTTTAACTGTTTACGAAAAAAACACAAGTTCATACTAAGTGTAAATTTTAAAAATTCTAGCAATAGCAAAATATAGAATAACATATAAGGTTCTCCACTAGAGCATAAATGGGTCACTAATATTATACTAATTAGCCTTTTAAAAAAACTTAACCAGTGCGTCTGGAGGATTTTTACCATGTTATTATGTTATCTGTAGTGGCGGCATAGAATAACACAGTGCTGTTTTAATATAATTCATCTACCCATTTTTCTAAGATGGATATTCTGATTTTTTAAAACGTTTTTCTCTTACAAACAATAATGCAACAAACTTCATTGGACAGGCATTTAACACATATGTGAGCTTATCTGTAGAAAGAGGCTCCTGGGAATACAATTGCTGGGTTAAAGGGAATTTTTAAGGCATGCTTTCAAAGAAAGATTGTTCTCTACCTCCCATTGATAATAGTCCTTTTCAGGTGGTTAATGTAACCAGAATTGTGAAGAATGAGGCCAATAAGCCGTCGTAGTTCCCAGATGGGTCTCAGTTTCCTTCTTTGCTATATCACAACACAGAGGTTTTAATTTCTGCTTTGTTATCAAATTAATGGTTATATACATGAATTCTGTTATTAAAGACTTCTTTTCTTCTAGTAAAGAAAAAGTCCTAGTTCTAGATTCTTTCACATTTTAAGGTAATTTGAGGGCACACACTATGTTTTCTATCAAGATAGCTCACAATTATCATTTCAGGTTATTCAGTCTAGTACATTCTAATCACTCACCCTTTACAGTCACTGTATTTGGTGACAAACAAATGAACTTTAGTTGCTACCCAGAGGCCAGACTTATATATATCACCTATGTTCAATATTAAAAACTATTAGTGAACTTAGACAAGCAAAAAAAGAAAGCTAAGAATCAACCATAATCCTATTATCAAGAGACAATCACTGTGAATACCTTGGTTCATATACTTCGAATTATTTTTCTCTGTATAGAAATTATTATGGACAGAGACATAAGATTCAATTATACTGAATATACTGTTATCTCCTTTCACCCCAACAATTTATAGTGTGCTTCTTTTCCTATAAATAAAATATGCTTTCATTTCTTTTAGTGGCCTTATATTCCACTGAATGAATTTTCTATAATTTATTTAAACAATCCCTTATCATTAGACATGTAAGTTGCTTGTGATTTTTAGTTATATAAGCAGTGTTGTGATGAATATCTGTAGCTAAAACTATATATCCAACCTTAATTTTTTATTTCAGGTAAAAATTCTTTTTTTAAAATTTATTTATTTTTGAGAGACAGAGAGGGTGAGCGGGGGAGGGTCAGATAGAGAGGGAGAGAGAGAATGTCAAGCAGGCTCCATGCTGTCAGCATGGAGCCCAATGTGGGGCTCAAACTCTCAAACCATGAGATCATGACCTGAGTCAAAACTAAGAGTCAGACACTTAACCAACTGAGCCACCCAGGCACCCCTCAGGTAAAAATTCTTGATTTGTGAGGTCAAAAGATATACACATCTGAAAGGATTTTGATGTCTTGATGGCCCAGGTTTTAATTTTTTTTATGTTTATTTTATTACTTATTTTTTGAAAGAGAGACAGAGTGTGAGTGGGAGAGGAGCAGAGAGAGGGAGACACTGAATCTGAAGCAGGCTCCAGGCTCTGAGCTGTCAGCACAGAGCCCGACAAGGGGCCCAAACTCATGAACCCTGAGATCATGACCTGAGCTGAAGTCAGACATTCAACCAACTAAGCCACCCAGATGCCCCGTTGATGGTCCAGGTTTTAAAACACAATATTAAGGGGTGCCTGGGTGGCTCAATCAGTTAAGCATCTGAGCTGGGCTCAGGTCATGATCTTGCTATTGGTGGGTTTGAGCCCCCTGTCGGACTCCACGCTGGCAGCTCAGAGCCTGGAGCCTGCTTCGGATTCTATGTCTCCCTCTCTCTTTGCTCCTCCCCTGCTTTTGCTCTGTGTCTCTCTCTCAAAAATAAACATTAAAACAAAAATTTTAAGGGGCATCTGCGTGGCTCATTCAGTTAACCAGCAGACTTGGGCTCAGGTCATGATTTCACGATTCGTCAGTTCAAGCCCCGCATCGGGCTCTGTGCTGACAGCTCAGAGTCTGGGGCCTGCTTCAGATTCTCTGTCTCCCTCTCTCTCTGCCCCTCCCCTGCAGGGCTCTCTCTCTCTCTCTCTCTCTCTCTCTCTCTCTCTCTCAAAAAGAAATAAACATTAAAAAAATTAAAAAAAATTTTTAAACACAGTATTAAGAAGACCCTTCTCAGGCTGGTGTGGCCTCTGATCCTATTAGTTAATTGGCCCTGACTTTATGTTTATGGCTCTTTTGGTTCAGCCACACTACATCAACCCCCATCCTCATAGCTACTATCTTCCCACACACTGTCTCATGTAGTCTCCTCCTTCGTGGTTTGTGGAGGAAGTTGTCCCTTTGTCTTTTCTCTGGAGCCTGTGACATGAGTACTTCATGAGAAGGCGCCTGCTCTTATCTCTGCCCTAAGCATAGAGAACATCACACTTTTCTTTCCTTACCATGAACTGTTTCCACAAAATGTTGCTTTAGGTTTTCTAATTTTAGGACTTATCTGCTATACTTTCCCAATAATATGCCCTGCTCCAATCATTCTGAAGCACTTATGATTCTCAATAGATACCATACTTACCATTTCATGTCCTTATGTCTCTGTATATTTGCTCCTTTGCCTGAAATGCCTTTTTCCTCAGCTGTTTGACAGATTCATAGTCATCCTTCAAGACCTTTTCTTTGAAGCATTTGCTCTATGCTGCCTGTCCCCCACCAAGTGACATCTTTTACAGCCCCCTACGTTTCAACAAATATTGAGATAATCATCTATGTGTAAAAATCTCTTCCTACTTGACTGTGAACTTCCCAAAGGACAGAAAGAACGCCATATTCATCTTGGTCTTCATGCCTCAATTTCCTCATTTTACCTATTTTTGTGGGGATTCAGTGAGTTAAGACATGTAAGGAGATTTGTAGAAGATGCTCCATAAAAGTTAGCTATTGTATCGTTTTCAAAAATTTTTAGTGTAGTTGACACACAAGCTTACATTAGTTTCGCATGTACGTTTCTATACATTATACGGTCACCACAAGTGTATCTGCCATCTGTCCCCACACAACACTATTACAATACCATTGACCGTATTATCTATGTTGTACCTTTTATTCCCATGACTTAGTCAATTCGTAACTGGAAACTATCGTTATTCTTATTCTCATCTCACTACTAGTGAGACTCCTGTTATTATTTCTGTAACCTATTCAGCACAAAGTAGGTTCTCACTAAACATGTGTCAACTGACTAAATAAAAGACAAGTGGAATAAAGACAGACAATGTAATGACTAGGGCCAACAGAAAAGTTCTGATCAAATATGAGGTCTAGGCACACTCACAATCTAGGAAAGACAAGTTGAAGATCATAGTACATTTGTCTCTAGTGCTGTTGAGAAAAGACCTACCTCCCAGCAGCTATGAGATAGATCCTTGTGAAAAGAAGAGTAACACATTAGGCCGCTGTAATCTTGGTGAAAGTACTCATGAACAACATCCTAATTCTCTCTGCCCTGAACCTACATTTACCAGAAAATCTACAGATTATTATATTTTTTCTAAGAAACTTGATACAAGGAAGTTGGTGCTAACAGCTAGGTATCTAATTAAATTTATGGGGTGTCCACCACTATAAACATAAAATTTTATTTTCTTGTTTAAAAATCAGTCTTTGGGGAGTTTGGTTAGTGTCAGTGAATTCTCTGGGAAAGGAATTTAAACAATACCACTAGTTGAGGGAAGCTGTATGAGCCAGCTACAACCCTAGGAAATATATGCCTGCATAAAACTGGGATGTTAATGACTTAAGAGTCAGGGTGAATAGAAATAATCTCCTTACAGAACACACAATACTTTCAGAAGGATGAAGTGGGATATGCCTTCATTCCTCAACTTTTGCCTTGAAGACCCATCAATATCTTTACTTTTACTTATTAAAAATGCACACTGTCCTACTATGAGAAGAGAAAAATAAGGGTTTTCTTATATGCTGAAAACATGGTTCTACCTTCATAAATCAAGAATGGCCTCATGAAATAGTTGTTTTGTCTGGTTATTGTTAGCAAAAGAATGGGCAAAGTATAACTATTTATAATTGTTTTAGGCAAATATTTGTTATTATTTTTTTCAGCCTACTAGTTATATGCCACAATATAGCACAGTTTACCTAAGAACACATATCACAGCTAGTGTATTTTAGAGTTGACCTGAAAGTTGCATTGTTTTAAATGAAGCATTTGATAGATGTATTAACAATTTACCTTTGGCTAAATTGGGTGACTTGTAGTCTTGTGTTAGAAATAGTCCAGGGGATCCTGAGTGGCTGAGTTGGGTAAGTGGCTGACTCTTGATTTCAGCTCAGGTCATGATCTCACAGTTTGAGATCAAGCCATGCATCGGGCTCTGTGCTGACGGCATGGAGCCTACTTGGGATTCTCTCTCTCCCTCTCTTTCTGCTCCTCCCCTGCTCATATGTGTGTGCTCTCTCTCTCTCAAAATAAATAAATAAACTTAAAAAAAAAAGAAATCATCCAGTCTAATTTTTCCAGAAAAGAAATACAGATGGCCAGCAGACACATGAAAAGATGCTCAACATCACTCATCATCAGGGAAATACAAATCAAAACCATAATGAGATACCACCTCACACCTGTCAGAGTGGCTAAAATGAACAACACAGGAAACAACAGATGTTGGTAAGGATACAGAGACAGGAGATCCCTCTTACACTGTTGGTAGGAATGCAAACTGGTGCAGCCACTCTGGAAAACAGTATGGAGGTTCCTCAAAAAGTTAAAAATAGAACTACCCTATGACCCAGCAATTGCCCTACTAGGTATTTAGAGGTATTTACCCAAAGGACACAAAAATACTAATTGGAAGGGACACATGCACCCCAATGTTTATAGCAGCATCAATAGCCAAATTATGGAAAGAGCCCAAATGTCCATCAACTGATGAATGGATATAAAGAAGATTTGGGGTGTGTGTGTGTGTGTGTGTGTGTGTGTGTGTGTGTGTGTACTCAGCCATCAAAAAAAGAATGAAATCTTGCCATTTGCAGCGATGTGGATGTAGCTAGAAAGTATTATGCTAAGCAAAATAAGTCAGAGAAAGACAAATACCATATTATTTCATGTATATGTGAAATTTAAGAAATAAACAGATGAAGATGGGGCGGGGGGAAGAGGGAGGCAAGCCATAAAAGACTCTTAACTACAGAGAACAAACTGGGGGTTGCTGGAGGGGAGATGGGTGGGGGGATGGGCAAAATGGGTGATGAGTATAAAGCAGAGCACTTGTGATGAGCACTGGGTGTTGTATGTAAGTGATGACTCACTAAATTCCATACCTGAAACTAATATTACAGTGTATGTTAACTAACTTGAATTTAGGTAAAAACTTTAAAGAACATTTACTTTAGAAAATTTGAAATTAAAAAAAGAAGAAGAAGAAGAAATAGTCCAGTCTAGAATTATTGCATCAAATCCTATGACATACACTTTGGAACCTTGATCATTCAATCATGCACATGCTGAAAGGATGCAAAACTGATTTTGGAAGGAAATTTTGACCCTGCCTATAGGTTGTCCCTGGATCTACCTCTGAATGAAAGCAGAATGGGCTTTGATGGCTTTCTATTCTGGGAACATGTCCCAGTTATGTTCCCAAAATGTTTTAAGAGAATATCAAAGTGGTTTCCCTCTCAGCTGACAATCTGCCCTAAAATGGCAACAGAATACTGAACTGCAGGTTATAGTCAGAAAATAAAAATTTAAACACTGTCACTCTGTTTGTTCTCTTACATTTTGTACATTTTCTGTCTACGTTATCAGGGCAAAATAAATCTTGTTTTAAGAAAAAGAACCAGCTGTATAAAACTTGCTACTGAATTAATTAATTATAAGAATTTTATGGACTAGAAGATATTATTTAATATGTCATTCAGTATCTCAGGTAGAAGAAGCTGAGGATCTCCTCAAGGACTGTCACATTTTTGCTCTTCTAGTTCATGTGAAAATTGCTATTGGCCATCTATCTATATGTATCATTTGATACACAATCTATCTTAAGAAAATCTCTTGGATAATATGATATACTTATTTTTTGTGACTTAATCGTATCCCTTGCTCCTTGTTTTCCTTTGTCTTGATCTATTTGGTTACCCTTTATACTGTGCTATATACGTCTATTACCTCTCTTTCTAGGGGAGAGGCGAGAAAGCAAATAAATAAATAAAAAGAATAATAGATCTCTAGAACTTATCCTTGAGAGAACTAACAATTTACCTTCTATTTAGTGTTTTTTTTCTTTCTAGTTCTCATAGCGTCTAGTATTTAGTATAGATTCAATAAATGGTTATGGTTTGGGTAAATAAAGTAGAGCACAGTGTAAAAAGGTATACTTCAAGGCAAAACCCTTAATCTTATTTTTATAATTACACTGATTCTAGCTATAAAATATCCCATCATTTGCACAAAATTGTATTTCAATTAGAAGTTTCCCTTTATTCTTTGTAATTAAAAGGAGCACTGAAAAAGTTCTATCAGTCCATTAATTGGGACAAGAAGATGATTTGTTCTCAACTACAAAGAAACAACCAAATCAATGTCATGGGTCTACATTTTACATAAAGGGTTTAAGGAAAGTCCTGGTAATTTTCATAAAATGTGTCAGGAACAGTAAGGCCAAAACACAGGCCAAATTCTGAAGGGTAGGGTATACTTAGCATAGTTTCTGGTTTTCCTGTTGATTTGGGGGGTCTGCAATTCCCTATCTAGACTTCTGTTTTCCAAGATTTTTTTCCTTGTGTAATGTGATCTGAGTTTTAAACAGGAAGCTTTTCATTTAGAAGCTTTGTTATTTCATGACATTCTTGATAGCTTTAATAGTTTTTTTTATATTTTAATTTTGAGTAATCTCTATACCCAATGTGGGGCTCAAACTTACAACCCTGAGATCAA
Source organism: Herpailurus yagouaroundi (assembly GCF_014898765.1). NCBI lineage: Eukaryota > Metazoa > Chordata > Mammalia > Carnivora > Felidae > Herpailurus > Herpailurus yagouaroundi. The sequence continues at coordinate 56,470,066 of NW_024412403.1, read as the reverse complement.
GAGTCACATGCTATAATGACTGAGCCAGCCAGGCACCCCAGCTTTCATAATTTTTTGATTGTCAACAAATGCCCCCATTTTGAAAAACAAAAAACATACACAGATGAGAAGGTATTGAGTAGCTACATGGTGGAGATTTTCAACTTGAATGGCAGATCCATATAGATGCGAATACACATGCACATGCACTTTCATACCTCCCTTTATCCATATTCAGTATATCTCCAGATGCACGTGGGTATCTGTTCAGTACAGATAATGCTTCTTACAATGCTGGATTCACAAAGTGCTCAAAAATTCTTGCCCAACAAATGCAATCTTTACTATTATTATTCCATAATTATAGTTACTTTCATTTAAAAAGCTTTTATCAATTTAAAAAGAACTCCCACACAATTTGAATTTAGCTATTACACTGTTAAAAAGCCAAAGGCCTCAAGAAGTTATTAGTGAGGCAATGACAGCTAGGAAAACCATAATTTAAGTTTCTATATAGCATTCAACTGCCAAGGGTTAATAGTAGTAGCTTTAATTATAAGACCTCTGACTCCCTTAAAGCCAAGAGTACTTGGCAGGCACTGTATTTAGAATTCACACTTGCATGTACTCTGGAGGGAAGCCTAGCTAAAGCAAATGTATTGTCTTTCTGCTGACAGATATGACTCCTACAGAAGCCTTTATTTAAACAATTAACAACAGAAAAGCAATACATATAATGCCTTAATTGTTTCTCCTTCAGGGAGTCTGTAACTGAGACAAGTGCACACGTTTATAGTATATAAGATATGGCTTTTCATGACGGTTTCTCTTTCTTGGCTTGCAAACTCTGTCAGAGCAGTGACCTTCTCCTTTTTGCATCCTGTGAATGTGTATATCTACTTTAGACACCCCAGAAAGTTCAAAGAAAAAGTTCTGATATAACAATCCCCATGGATTCTACTATACAGCAATTTTCTTACCGTGATGATAGTTTGGTGTGGAACTAGATGCATTCTTGATGACTCTTTGTGACACATTGTCAGTATCCACAAATCCCACCCCCCTCCCCCACCACTTACATCACAATCACCCCATCAATAAAAGGCATTAGAATCATAGATAGAAGCACTGGAAGGGATTCTCAAATCTACTCCCAGGCTTTTGAGTAAATAAAATATTGTTTTTAATGCCAAATTTGAAATCTGTCAACCTTCAATACGTGTCTTTTGTGACCAGAGGGTTATTTGAAAAGTGGGTGGTGTATGTTGAGGAAGGACTATGATGGAGAGACGGACGACAGCAATATAGGGCATTGGAATGTCTGCTTTGAAGTGCAGAGAAAGAATGAGTGTAGTCACTTATGAGCTGTGTGACTTCTTACATATCACTGAACCTCACTAAACCAATTGTAAAGTTTGAGGTCCGATCCCCATCTGTGTGATATCAAGGTCCCTCTTTCTAGTACATCATGGTTGCTCTTTAGCAACACTTACTGAATTTGTTAGAGAGCATACATGTGGAGTGAGGTGGGGGCAGATTTTAAGACCGTATAATTCCTCCAATACTGGGCTACTTGGCACTTTTATAATTAAACTCTAATTAGGATTGGTCAACTTGAGAAATCCTATTAAGATTGAAGTGTTGCCAAAATCCCTGCTGTTGATGAGTCTTTCTTTTCCTATATTTACTCCTTCATTTTATTTCTGTACTTACTGTTTTCTGTTGGAGAAGCACCTTGGTGATATCCTCGGAAGATGCCCTGGTTGTTGGGAATTTTCATCCAACAAAATTTTAACTACTGTGTTACTTTAATGTTTTAAGAAGGCCTGTTAATTTTTTATCTCTTCTTTCTAGTTTGGGAATACTGAGAAAATTAAATGAAATTTAAAATGCCTAGAAATGTGACCAGTAATGATGCTGATGATAATGACAATGATGATGATTATTTTGTTTTTTAATTTTACAAACCCTTGGATTGAGGGTAATGATATTTATTATTAACTAGCAATTTGTGCACATTTATTTCTCATAGTTATGATTAGTAAATGACAATCTTTCCCAAACTGACTTTCCTTAAAATCACTGCAAACATTAACTAAATTAAATGACGAAACACATTGTCTTTGACCCATCTTTAATTTAAAGAACATCTCAGTTTAAAAGATGATTCATAAATTAGTCCTACCTAGTCTCTAAAGGAAACGCTTACTGTCCTCAAAAAAGGAGATTGAGGCTCAAGGGAAAAGAAAACCGAGTAAAAACAATGAAAATTCTTTTTTTGAAAAACAGCAATGTGTAACTAAATCGTGGCACACTCTTTAAGCCAAGGGTAGACCACAGGAATTGTTTTTGCCATTTGATTCAGCTAATACTGATTTTATGAGCATGCAGAAACACAGTAGGAATTATGATACTGGCCCATTGATTGATGCAGCGAATATAAAGCATGTAGGTAGAAGAAAAGGAAAGATTTGCATTTTTTCTTTTCATACCTCATTTTACTTAACCAGGAATAATTTCACTTTTTCACACTTATTTTCTTTTTTAACCTCGCCTGTCTAAATGTAAAACATATTATCATCTGACTCTCTTCTTTCACATTGTTCTCCCCCTCTCCTTTTAAGATCTGAGTCTTTAACAGCAAACATTTGGTATTTTTATCTCTTCTGTGGAATTGCAGAAGCTCTCAACTGACAATGGAGGAACTCCTATGTTACCTCTAAAGGGAAAATCTAAACTTGGAAATGGTATGAAAGAAATTTTATCACATCTATCGTAAAATTAGAATTAAGTAATCCTGGAAATAGTTGAATGCCATATTCACTGCCTTTGGCCTTCCCACACTTCCTGAGTTCCCCAACACCATCAGCTCATGGCCACTGTTAATAGTACTGCCATGTCTGTTTTTTCCAGGGCATAGCAAAACTGCAACAATTGATTTTGTTCTTTGCTAATCTATGAACCTGGAAAAAAGTGAAGACAGGTGCGAAAATCGTATGTATCCTACGTAGGTATCATGCGATTAACCAGCTGTGTGATTAATCCAATCAATTGTTTTTAAAATTTGGCAAACCAAATATTGGAAAGCAAATTCATGGATTATACATAATATCTTTACCCTATAAGTGGCTCATACAAATTGATCTTAAAAGTATGATAAAGCACAATAATTAAGCAAAAGATGTAATCAGACAATGCACAAATTGTATGATTATAGTTTAAAAACCCATGTAAAAGTGTTCAGCCTTATTATAATCAAAGTAAGTATTATCAATAGGCTAGCATATTACACTTTTTCAGTAAAGTTTTTTTTTTTTTTTTTTTTAGATGATACCAAACTGTTCAGGAGACACACGCTAGGATGAAAGTTACTTGGTAACAGTCTTAGAAAAGTATTTTGGTAATAATGAGACTTAAAGTGTTCATAACCTCTTGCTCAGTAATTCCAACTGTAGAATTTCCAAGAAAATAACCTTTAATATAGAAAAAGCTATAGAGATTTTCAACTTTCTGTCATTTTAAATATAATACAACTGGATACAACACAGATGTCAAACAATAAAAAAACAACTAAGGAAGCTGTTATTAACCCAATGAATGTCATAGTCTACATTCATCTAAAATGATTAGGCAGAAGTTTTCATGAAAAGGGAAGTAGTTACGTTCTAATGTTAGCAAAAAATCTAGACATATGATTTTTATGTTCATTATTATTTCATGTAGGAAAAGCAAACCATATAGAATGTATAGAAATAAAAGTAGGAAGGAAATACAACATAATATCTTATAATTTTTAAGGTGATGGGAGCTGTGGAAATTTTTTTCTTTTTCATGTATGTTTCATAGTTCTCCCACTTTATATGTGTGGTTTCTTTTACAACAAAAATATTTTTATTAAAGAAATAAAAAGTATGTAAAACAATGAAAGAGGAATGAACTATCAACATGGAACAGACATCCAGCTAATCGATGGGGATTCAACCCTTGTAATCCATGCTGCAAGCAATCGAATTTTCACTGGCCTTTGCAGAATGGTCAGCTCTCTGATATTGACAATTGGATTAATGTCTGGGAAGGTAATAAAATCCCTAAACTCAAAGGAATTAGAATGTGGTTAGTACTAACCAGCTTTATAACTAAACTAAATAGGAATACGCATGATCAACAAGTTCCTTTAAAAATAACAGATACTTTAAATGCCATAGTTATCAGTGAACACCAGTGAAAACTACAACTAGCTTTATATTATAAAACCTCCCATTTGTTTCTTTTAAGAGAAAATAATCAACTTATATTCAGTAAAATATTTCAAAGTATTTTCTAATTATACTAAAGGCTATCTCACACTTTAAAAATAACATGTAACTGATTTACTTCCCAAATGTTAAGTGTTTTTTGGATGGGGACATGGAAATTATTTAGTGAATTTATAGGCATAGGAATAGAACAAAAGAATTAAAAATACCGCTTACCTGGCATGCTTCTTTCCTCAGAGAAATCCTTATGTAACCATAAGGCAAATATATGGATTAAAAATGCTCCCACAAACTTTTTTTCCTCAGTAATGTTGCTCTGTCGCTTTAGAAGTAGTGTGCCAGTAAAACTTGTCTTTAACTGTACCTCAGTTTTCTCTCTCTTCTGTGTCTTGAAATCTTTCGTGTGTACTTTCTTCAGTTACAAACAGGAAATGTGGTGATGGAGGCTTCTAGAGTTTTGATCTGAAACCAATACGCTCTTGAATTTTTGTGTTACGTGACAAGACCAATCTCACAAGCCTCTGCATTCTGGTATTTGGATTTCTATCAATACCTGAATCTAATTTAAAAATAATAATGAAAGCAAAGCCTGGGGGTGGATCTCCCATCTCTTTGGAGAGAATCCAGGGATCTCCTCACAAGTGAGTTCACATGGAAACAAAGTAAAACATCTGACACTAGGGAGGAAACAGCGAGAAGCCCAGGTGTGCATAGCTGTTAGCTGTGTTTTCTTTGAGGCACCATGGAGGAAAAGGGATTGGTGCTTTCTGAACATTGCTATGTTGCAGGCGCCTTCTTTACCTGGTCGCACTGGGAGACCCGGTGCCTGCTTTCTATCCTGACAACTCTCAGTGCAACCAGCGTGAGGTAAGTCCCTCTGTCCAATCTAGGGCCGCTTGGCAACAAGCTCCCGCTCTCAGTGCACAACCAGCAATCTGAAGTTCCTAAATGTTGGCGTGTATAAGTATGTTAAGTGGCACTACTTTAGCATGCATATTCCTGAGCCCTACTGAATCAGAATATTTGGAGCAGAGCCCAGGAATCTGCATTTTCACAAGTTCCCCTGGTTACTTTAAAATATAGGTGTTCTGGACAGTGCTCTAAAAATAGCATGTATATGTCAAAGGTGTGTTTTATTATTATTTTTTTTAACGTTTATTTATTTTTGAGACAGAGAGAGACAGAGCATGAACAGGGGAGGGGCAGAGAGAGAGGGAGACACAGAATCCGAAACAGGCTCCAGGCTCTGAGCTGTCAGCACAGAGCCCGACGTGGGGCTCGAACTCACTGACCATGAGTTCGTGACCTGAGCTGAAGTCGGTCGCTTAACCGACCAAGCCACCCAGGCGCCCCTGGTGTGTTTTATTTTTACCTTTACTCAGATAAAGATGATCTCGGCAGGATCTGTGAGTATGGTTTGTATGTGTTTTGGTGTACATATATTTGCTGCATATTGTGTGCCTATGCATATTTGCTCATGGATTCCCCCAGTTTTCTTTAATTATAGAAGAATGACAAGCCTGAATTCAGTTTACTACAAAAGGGGATGTACACAAACTTTAAGAACTTGAAGGAAAACTTAAAAATGAGACCTCTGACGCACAGACTCAGCACAAAATATTAAATGACATGCAGGATATCTTACTCTTGTTGATTTCTCTAAGATTCTTGGGGGCAGGGAGAGTACTGATCTAATCCATCATGAAAACCCCAGCATCGACAGTAATGTCTGGCATGCTGTTAAGTCTCAATAAATATTCTCACAAGGATGGAATAAATAAAATAATGTTAATCTTCTGCTTTCTCCTTGCTCTATTATAGAAAACAACCTCCAAGTAATCAAAATACAGTGCTTCTTTATTCTTTGAATGGGGTTGACTAAACACAGATTTTTCCACTTCAATCACTTTCCCCCCAAGTATTTCTTGTGAACCATTATTGAATCAGAATATGTAAAACGGAAAGAGACCATAGTCTAATCTAAAAAAGCATTTTCAAAATGTGTTTCATAAAACACCAGGCCTTTCAGAAAATTTGGAGAAAAAATGCTCCTTCAACAGATATATTTATAAGAACTATTATTTTCACCTTCATGGATTCATATTAGTATATTAAAGGCTTAGGTAAGTCTTACAAAAAGTGAGACTGAGTAATCATTTAACAGAGCTTTTTCTAAAGCTGTTTGGCCAGAGAACTTTTTGTTCAGCACTACCCATTAGCAGGGTAACAGGTTGTAGGAAGCAGGCGTGGATACCCACAGACTGAGAGCTCAAGGGAGTAGAAGTCTCAGGTTCATGTAGGGAAGAGAGGACAACAAAGACTTAGAAGGATTCATTCAAGAATTAGGTGGGACACAGGACTGGAGATTTATTCAAAAGAAGAGAGCCCAGCTGTGTGGCAATTTTGAGGGGTTGAGCTTGGGACCTAAGATGGGATAACTGGTCAGGAGGATAGAAACCCCAGCCTCAGAAGGGAACTGTGTAGATCACCTAAGCGGGAACATGGAACCATGGGCAAAGTAGATGCCCATTTGTATTAGCTGGGGCCTCCAGAGAAAGAGAGAGAGAAGGGATCTCAGCACTGGAGATTTATGTGCAGGCACCTCCTGTTAGAGCAAAAACAGTGCGGAGGATGGAGAGAAAAGCAGCAAGGAAGCCCTGATTGACCATAAAGCACAAATCCAGAAACAAGGGCATTCAGTAATTGGCTTTGGATATGAAGAAGGTCAGCTTTAGTAAGAATAATTCAGGTACAAATGCAGGAATCCTATGGTTAGCCCAGGAGGTGTATGTCTCAGGATAGTCCAACAGGGAGATAGATTCAAACCAAGTGAATCAGTTGTGACAGTACCCAAAGCTGGCTAAGGGCTTCCCTGCCCCAAGTCTGTGACCTTCCACATACCAGTCTGCAGAGATCTGGGGAAGTCAAGAGCAGAGGAGACCGGCAGAGACCAGGAAAGAGTATATCCTACTCCTTCAGGTCAATAAGGCAGCCTGTGATACATGCTGAGTGATTCCTTAATGGCTTAACAGAGTTCATGAACATGATGCATGATTGGCATCTCTAAAATAGTACAACTTAGGTTGATAAATCCAAATCACTGCACTATTTCTAATTATTGTAATATTTTTGAAAAGCAATCTGCATGACAAGGTTCCCCATTCTATAGATTTATAAAATCAGGAGATAGAGCAAGATTGTTCAAGGTCACACAGAAAGTCTGTGCCTGTGCATTAGATAGCTCCACATATGTTTGAAATTTGCCAGGGGGGTGGGAAGATAGCTTTTCATTAAATATAGGTGGCTGAGCACATTGAGACATTATGAGAACATAAAAAAGCCTAGGTATGGATTTATGTGTGTTATGAAATACATTAGTGAGTACAATCAGATATTTGAATGATGCCTTCATGAGTCATGTTCAAATAATAAATAAATATGAGGCTTCAGTAGCACTTTTTAATGAGTTGGGTTATCAAAATGAAGTTTAGCAGATAGCTGGACTAAGCAGAGCTGTCCTGACAAGCTTGAAGCAGTTAAAAATGTAGGAAATGTGAGGGGAAGGTATGTAGTTCTGACGGGCACCTGTCAAGAAGGGAGAATTTTAAGGCCAACAAAATTGAGGTCTTGTTGCCAAAAGAAGATGAAAAGTACGTCAGAATGACAGCTGCCATTCAGAGCTTACACACTCAGAAAAATGGGTTATAGAGTATAGAAAGAAGCCCAGGTTTCAAATCTCTTTTTGGATGATCATCTATATTTTATTTTAATCTTTATCTCTTCAGTATATTTATTTATATCTGTATATATACACACAAATATATATTATATACACACACATACATGAATATGTATTTTAAAGTTCAAGGGGTTTCAAGCCATTAACAGTAGCTACTAGCAGGGGATTACCTGGGACTTACACTTTACACTTTATAAATTTGTCTGCCGTTGAAATTGTTTACAGTAACATGCACTAAATAAAATAGTTGGAATAAAAGACGCCTCCTTATTTTGAAGGCTCTTTGGAATACCTTTGTTTTATGCAAATAGAACTTATCTCTCTGTGTGATTTTTCCTTATTCTGGTAAATCATTCTTTAGCACGACTGAAGCTGGTATGCAAACCACTTTATGAAAAAAGGGGAGGGACCCTTGTCCTTCCAATTATGCTGTTGTAAATTATGAAATTATTCCAAATTAATTATGGTGTTACAATTGCATCTGATTAGACTATACTGATGATTCATATTTTCATTGACTTTACACTGTAAGATCCTCCAGAAAACAATTATTCCAGTGAAAAGTTAAAACAAGTTAAAAAACAATAGAACAATGCATGGATTTGGCATAAGATTCTCAGCTCTTTTTATTATACTTATCATAACCCCATAGGACCAGAATTCTTGGAAAATCAAAGGCTAAAATAAAAGAGTAAATAAAATTCAGGAACAACCAGTAATGGCTAATAGGAGATACAGTCCATCTTCCTACATGTGAAAGGCTTAGGTATTCAAATTTTCTAGAAGAAAACAATGTGCCCCATTACAAAAATTTCTATGTAATGCCCTGGAGAGAGGGCTATTAGTAAAGTCAGAGCATTCTGAAAAATTTTGTTCTTGAAACACAACCGGCTCAAAGTAAATCCAGTTTATTTACCCAATACAACTTTTATAGCTTTAGTGAGCTAATATACAATTTCTCTTCTCAAGAGGAGGATATACTCAGTATTTCAAAAAATTATTTCATGAGAGAAACATCCTTTTATTTTATTATTTTTTCAAAGCCTTTTGCAAGACTATTGCTCTGAGGTATGTATTTTAGGAAACACTGGATCAAGCAACTTTTCTTCTTGTTTAACTGGCTCTTCTGACCTCCTCCCACATTCAGAGCCTGGCTTACTTGAGGGACACCATAGATAATATCAACTTTACCACCTATATATGAATTTACATGTCTAGAAATGTTTTGCCTGAAATTATAAAGGGCTAAGCCCTTAAAATTCAGATGTCCCAGGACAGATAACACAGTTAGCATCCTCGGAATAACCTTCCCGGTAGGACTAGTTCTAGTGGATCTTCCACCAAATAAGACATATGGCAGACTAAATTTTGATCAAAAGAAGAGATTTGAGATGAAGACATTTCTAGAAGGTAAGCTCTAGGTGGAGGACCCTAAAAGCTAGAAACATAGAATGGGAGCAAGAACACCAAGAAGTGGTACACCAGTCCGTGTCCTGGCTGGAAACAGATGCAACCACCAAAAGGGTTAATTGAATGAGTTTAATGAAGGAATTGTTTGCAGAGGTGCAACCTGGCCTAATGAGAAGAACAAGGGATGGTGAAACACATCCAGGTTAACAACAGAGAAAGCCATGACAACTCCTAGGCTTGAAGGTATTAGAGAAATACCCACTACTGCAACCTAGTGAAGTAAATAGCTATAAGAAAGGGTTGCCTGACAAGAAGTATGGCTTTCGGTTAAAACAAAACAAAACACAACACAACACACATCCACTGCTGGTTATGACCAAGCAAGAAGGGAGTTGTGGAAAAACATGCTCATTTTTTTCTTCTCTGCCCTCCAATCTCCCACCCATTTTCCTCATTAGTCAAACCCAATGATGTCAGAGAGAAAAGCAGCCCTCATGAAGTAGTCCATAGAAGTCAACCTCCCATGGGTCAAAGAGGAGTGGAGAACAAGAGCATGGATCTGGAGGGATAAATATGTGAATAAGGGGTGCTGAGAATGAACTTAATTTTAGATAGGTATCATCTGTCCTGTCAGACATGGACTTTATAATTTTATAAGTAGGTTTATTCTCCACAGTACAGAAGTGTAAATAAGAGCAATTAATTTCAAGATTTTTAACTATATTCTTTAGGACAATTTTATTGACCCTAAAATAATACTTGAGATATCCTAAATAATATTAAGTTGGTTCTTCCAAAGTAAAACAAAACTAAGGATGAAAGCAAGTATAAAGGGCGAAAATGCCTAAAACCACCATCTGAAAATTAAGAAATGCTTGTTCCTAGAAAATTACTACAGTTTCAGGTAAGAATGGTAGCAGTCCATGGTCTTCTGGCCTCAGCTGCTCTCTTTCCCTGTCTTCTTCATCTTTTGTTGCTTTGTAGCTTATTGGCCTAAAAACGGCAGAAAAACCAACAGCTTTAAAACCAGCGTGGCAGAATGATTTAGGGGGAGGGGGAGGGGAAGAGAAGAGCAAGGGGAAGGGGAAGGATGGGTGTGAAAGCCCCGACGTTGCTGTCTAAAAGTGGAGCCTCATTTCAGAATGAATGGGGAAAGCCCACAACTTTGCGAGTCCAAGATTGCAGGCCTGGTTTAGGACAATGATCTTCCAGACAAAATTTAATGGTGAAAGCCATAACAGTGCTGAGAGAAACTCTCCACTCATCCCTGCCTGTCACTTAACCATGGACGCATGGTGTTGGGGAGACCTAAGAAGGACCAGCGAAAAATGAAAGCCAAGGTAGATATGAGAGGTACCTACAACTTTGAAGGTGTTCTTCAACACACACATACTTCAAACAAGGAAGCCTTAGAAAATTAACATGTCTGCCCAAATCATGGTGGGCCACTAAACTATGCAGACAGGGGAATGGGGGAGTACAAGGAAGGAATGCTAAGAAATAAAAACAAAGCAAAACAAAAAACCTGAGCAGACACATTGTCAGCTTCAGAGGAAGAGAGAATCTGCAATTTAAGTTCAGGCAATTTACTAAAACAAACAAAGAAGGAAACAACAAAACCCCACAATGCAGTGAGCCTTAGAAAAATGAAACAGAATGCATAAGGGCTATAATATATTATCTAAAATTTTTATTTTCACATAACCATTACAAGATTTACAAGAAACAGAAGAGTGCAAGCCATACTCAAGGGGGAAAAAAAGCAGTCAGTAGAAATTGGCTTTTGGAAACCAAGATGAAAGAACCAAATGGAAATTCTAAAGTTGGAAAGTATAATAACTGAAATTTAAAACTTCACTAGGTGAGCTCAACAGCAGATTTGAAACAGTAGATGCCTTAATTAAAAGATATATCACAATAGAAATTATCTAATCCAAAGAACAAAAATAAAAGAGGTTGAAAAAAAAGGAATAGTCTTAGAGATCTGTAGGACAATTTCAAGAATTCCAGCATATATTTATTAGGACTTATTCAAAGAGAGGAGAGAAAGGAGAAAATTATTTTAAAATATAATGGCTGAAAACTTCCCATTTTGATGAAAAACATTTATTTCCAGACTCAAGAAGCTCAGTGAACACCAAGTAGATACACACATAAAAGAAAGTGCAACTATACACATTACCTTCAAATTCCTGAAAACCAAAGAAAAGAGAAATCCTGAAAGTAGCAAGAGAAAAACAACTCATTGTATAGAAGGGGACAACAATGTGATTAATAGTTAACTTCTTATAAAAAAAAAAAAAGTGGACGCCACAAGAAGAAGGAGTGACATTTTTAATGTGCTGAGAAAAAAAAAGTCAACCAAGAATTCTATAACCTAGTGAAATTATCATTAAAAGAACAAAAGCAAAATAAAGACAGCCTCAGATGAACAAAAATGGATAGAATCAACTGTTAGCAGACCTGACTTAGAGGGAAAAACTAGGGAAGTCCTTCAAGCCAAAGGGAAATGACACCAGATAGTAACTCTGATCTGCAGGAAGGAATGGAGGTCACCAGAAATATGTGAGCAAGTGAAGACTATGCATGGGCATGTATAATTTTTTTCTTTTCCTTCCTCAATTTCTTTAACATCAGAACATTATTTAAGCTCATAATTCTAACACAGTATTATTAGGTTTATAATACGCGTGAAGGTTTTATGTATGTGACAACAACACAAAGGAGTGGGGAGAGAAGAAATGGAGTTGTGCCAGTAGGCTATATTTCATTGAAATTAAGTCTGTGTTAGCTTTAAGTGAATTGTGAAAGTTAAAGATGAATATTTTAACCCCTAGAGCAACTAACAACAACAAAAAAATCTCAATACATCTAAAATATTTGGGAATTAAAATACCATCCAAAAAGTTTTGTTTAACACAAAAGATGGTGGAAGAATAGAGGAACAAAAAAGAAATGAGCTAGGTAGAAAACAAATAGCGCAATAGTAGGTATAAATCAACTGTATCAATAATTACATTAAACAGGAATGAGCTGAACACTCCACTCAAAAGGCAGAGGTGGAATGGATACAAACAAAGAAACAAACAAACAAACCCTAAAAACAAGACCTTTCTGTCTACAAAAGAAACACTTAAAATTCAAAGATACAATTATGTGAATATAAAAGGATGGAAAAAAATGCCTGCCTATGGTAATCATAATAGAGTTGGAGTGGCTAGCCTTACATGAGATGAAATAGGCCTCAATACAAAGATTATTACAAGGGATGGTTTTGTTCATAACATTTCATAGTGATAAAAGGTCAATACATCTGAAAGATATAATCATTATAAATACATACTAATAACAACAGAGCCCAAAAATGAAGCAAAAACTGACAGAATTTAAGGAGAAATAGAAAATACAACAGCCATAGTTGGAGATTTAGTTACTCCTGTCTCAGCAATTGATAAAAGCAGAGAGAAAATGAATAAGGATATAGACCTTGAAGAACACCATTGACCAAAAGGATCTGACATTTATTTATTTTTTTAATTTACATCCTCTTAAAGTCCTCATTTGAGTGAAGTCACATGGTATTTGTCTTTCTCTGACTGACTAATTTCACTTAGCATAATATCACGGAGTTGCAAATGGCAAGATTTCATTCTTTCTGACTGCCGAGTAATACTGCATTGTACATATATGCCACATCTTCTTTATCCATTCATCCATCGATGGACATTTGGGCTCTTTCCATACTTCAACTATTGTTGATAATGCTGCTATAAAAATGGGGGTGCATGTGTCCCTTTGAAACAGCACACCTGTACCCCGTGGATAAATGCCTAGTAGTGCAATTGCTGGGTCATAGGGTAGTTCTATTTTTAATTTTTTGAGGAACCTCCATACTGTTTTCCAGAGTGGCTGCACCAGCTTGCATCCCCACCAGCAGTACAAAAGAGAAGGGATCTGACATTTAAAGAATACTCTCCACATGGCAGGAGCAAAATACTTTATTTCCAAGCACCATGGAACAATATTCAGGATAGACTATACGGTATTCCCTAAAGCAAGTCTTCAAAACATTAAAAGGTTTGAAATAACACAAAGTGGTTTTTATCATAACAGAAATAAATTAGAAATATAAAGTAGAAAGGTATTTGAAAATCCCCAAAGATTTGGAAAACAAACCACAGACTTCCAAATAACCGAGGGTCAAAGCAGAACTCCCAAGGGAAATTGTACAATACTTTAAACTGAGTAAAAATAACAATACAATATATCAAAAAGAAGGAGTTGTAGCTAAAGCAATGCTTAGAAGGAAATATAGGTCATAAAATGCTTACATAGTTAAAGATGAAAAATCTAAATCAAAACGTACCTTCTACCTTGACAAGCAAGAAGGCAGAAATCAAACTTAGAGTAGATAGAAGGAAATAATAAAGATCAGAGCAGAAACCAATGGAACAGAAACAGAAAAACATTAGAAAATATCAGTGGAACCCAAAGCTGGTTCTTGGTTAAGACCCATAAAATTGGTACGTGTAAGTACACACCTTACAGGAATTAAAAGGATTATAAGGAAACATAAACAACTTTATATGCCTACAAATTTAACACTTAGAAGAAATGGATAAATTCCTAGAACGACACAAATTACCAAAACTGACTTGAAAAGTAATGGAAAACCTGAAGAGACCTATGCAAAATAAGGAAATCAGTGACTGAAAATGAGAGGAGGGAAATTGAAGTGGAGAGTTTACAAAGTTCTCTATTATTTGAATCTTTTACAATGAGAAGGTAGTCCTGAATTGTTTGTGTGATAATAAAAAGGTCTGTTTCTGCTAGCTGAGGTCGTTGTACATTTCAGCCTAAGCAAACTCATAGGACATTGACCCAGCACCAAATGTATTTAGTTTTTAAAAGGCAAACAGGATGCAGTGCAGCACACAGAACAGCAAGCCGTGGTCTTGTACCTCCCAGGCATGGCTTGCAACGTTCCTCACATGCTGCTTAGAGAAAACACACGGTCATAAGAATTGCAGCTCAAAGTGTGCACACTACCACAGCTCAGGGAAGCATTCGCTCTGGATCCTTTAAGCTTTTACTCCTGGTAAGACAGCCTGCTCTCTCAGGTGTGTACTACCAGCTCCATTTCTCTGCGTCAGCTCTGTCTCATCAATACCAATTACTGATTACTTGGTCAAAACAGCGCGGTATGATTTGGTCCTGTACCTATTCCTTGGCCAGATTATTTTTTAATACAGATATGCTCTAGTTAAATTCTTAAAATTGTTTCGGTTAATATTGCAAGGAGGATGGCACATGGGTCAGATCTTCAGACTTTCCTTGAGACTAAAGGAAACGAATGTCAAAGAAACAGCTGTTAACTCCTTTGAAAAGTCTGGACGGATATCGCTCAGAAGTAAATAACAGATACGTGATAAGATTATAAGTGAATTATTTTCTTTTTTAATGTATTTTTGTTTTTGTGATTTTACAATGAGGAGTAATTCATTTTATATTCAGAAAAGTAAAGCTGTTCCCAAAAAATACATTTGTATAAACAAAACCATATGTCTTTCAATTAGGGACATGAACAGTTGGTGCAAATGGTAAATATTTTCATATTTGCCATTGTTGAAATGACAAAGAATTTCATTGACATGTGGCAGTCTTAAAAATTGCATTTTCACTTTAGTAACTGATTTTTAAAAAAAATTATGTCTTTAAAAAATTCCAAATAAACTTTAAAACTTATAAAATAGAGTACATGTTTTGAGTACATTTAATTTCCTATTTTGTTTTTGAAGCACGTTGGGTTCTCCAGGAAGGAGGCTCTGAGACGGACATTAGCATGGAGGAGGTTTACTAGCAGAAGATAAGAGGGGAAAGCTGGCTCGGGAAGAGGGAAAGGTCAAGTTGCAATGTGATCTCCACTGAAGCTTTAGCTGGCCTCTATCTCCGAAGAAAAGAAGACCTTCCGGTGGTGTTCTGAGTCTGGGAAGAACCGAGGGGAGAGAGGGAAAGAGGTAAGAGAACGGGGTGGGGGGGCATGAAGGGGCAGAGGAGTCAGTAGGGCCTCTATAGTCTCATGGTGATGGCCCCAGGGAAGGGGGTGAGTCCGTGGTGAGGTGACTGTCTTTAGTCGGAGCGATACCTAAAGGGGGTTGGTAGCTTGAGGCCTGTCTTGTAGCAGTCTTCCTAGCAGCGGGTGAGCAGTGCTTTATTCCTGAAGGGGAATGTGGGCAGTATATTAGAGTGTGCATTACAATTTGTAAATGATGAATGAGTTACACCAAGTGTGTTTTGTAACACAGTCTATATAGCAGACCTTATTAGTTGCCTAGCCAAGATCCAGCTTCCCCCTTGCGGTCTCATTTGTTTGAAGCAATGATGTGCCAAGGCCAGGTGAAATAACGCGCATGTCTACACCAATTCTAAGAATCCTGTTCGCTGCTTTCGTAGAGCTTCCACCTGCTCTCCCACGCTCTGCAACAGTTACGTGTGGTCAAATAGCTTGATGTTAATAAGATAATGAGACTCAAGGCAGTGTCTGCTACAAGAATTCTGAAAAATTTGGTGTTTTTCCTTGTTAAAAGGCAAGGATGAAGCTGATATCCCCTTACTACCTCCCGATTCCCTCTTTCTTTTCTTGTACGCAGCTGTGGTACTTGTAGCGGCAGAAGTTAGCTTGCACCTGAGAGAAAAAGGTCAAGAGAATTTTTATGAGTTTGTTCTGACGTTTGTGAGCCACTGAATAAAGCCACAAACCTACTTCTGGGTTTCTTGCTCTTTAAGGAAAATAACCCCTCATTGTTTAAGTAGCTACAATGGTATTCTGTCATTGGTAACACAGCGTAATCTAAACTGAGTTATAAGATAGGATGATGACTCTATTGAAAATATATAATTGATATATCTAAAGTATGTATGTGTGTGTGTTTACCACATCATGGTATGTTTTCAGCAAGTTTGAAGACACCAAATACAGTATTTTCCTTCTGGGATTTCATACTGAATATTAGCATGAAAGATATTATTAGCCTTAAGATGTTCTGCCACAGGGGTGCCTGGGTGGCTCAGTCGGTTCAGCGTCAGACTTCAGCTCAGGTCATGACCTCACGGTTCGTGAGCTCCAGCCCCGTGTTGGGCTCTGTGCTGACAGCTCAGGGCCCGGAGCCTGCTTCCAATTCTATGTGTGTCTCTCTCTGCCCCTCCCCTGCTTGTGCTCACTCTCTCTCTCAAAAATAAATAAATAAACATTAATTTTAAAAAAGTTATTCTGCCATAAATCTATTTCAAAGTTTATGCTTCTTAGACATATTTGACCAAAAAACACCCATTAAAACTTCACCTACTACTGTGGATTGGATTAGGAGACATGTAGCACGTGTTCTGACCCCATGGTTCATTACCCTGTTCCCTATTTCTGTGCTTATTTTCTGCAGTAGTATTCCTAGGAGCACCCAGTTCAAATTGAATTGAGCAAAAGCAGTAAAACATGGTTACTTTTTTTTTCCCCTTATGCCTATGACTGGATTAATCAAGCAAACAGACTAGCTCTGAAATATTGACACGTTGAACTGTGTTTTAGGATGTGGTCAAAGCTTAGCAGAGAAACACGTGTAGCAGCACATTTGTAGGTCACAACTAGCCTGCAAACTTTGTTTGCTGGTCACAATTAACATCCTGTGTCTTTGTACACTATTTTTATCTGCCTGCAATCAGTCCCCTTTCACTCCCCGGTAGGCTTGCTTATTGCAGAAACAGACATGATGTGGAGACACTCAACTTATGCTGAAGGAGGTCGTCGTCTATTTTGGCACAGGAAGTAATGGTGGTGGCCACTTCAACAAATGTCCTGAGTTACATTTGCTCATGCAGCTTCTCACCCTGGCCCCTCTAGAAGGGGCTGTGGGACACTCCCTCCAGAGTCACTCTAGTGGGAATGACTGGGAACTGGCCTTGCTTCTCTTTGACCTAAATGGTACATCTTTTCTTGTAGTGATTCAGTCATCCTTCTTCTGTCTCACAGACACGTCAAACTAAATGTTCCTGAAACTGAACTTTTGATTCCTTCTCCATCTGCCACATTTTGATAACAGCGCTTTCATCACCCGGAAACCTAGAATTCATCCTTGGCAGACCTTGGCATGTCTCTTACCCTCACATCCAATCTATTTTCGTATCCTGACTTGAGAAGAATTATTAATTCATTAATTAATTATTAATTCATCTTTCTGCTGCCCCCTGTAGATGGAGCATCATGATCTCTTGCCTAGACCGCTGCCTCTCCACTTCTACACTGATGACTCTTATGATCTATTGCCCATACATCATCCAGAATAACATTTAAAAAATTGAATTAGACCAAGTCACTCCCTGCTTCATGGGAGCTCTCAATGGCTTTAAATTGCCCTCTGAATAAAATTGCAAATCCTTACTATGCCCTCAAGCCCCAATTGTCTGGACTGTGCACAGAGTTCCAAGTTCAACGTAACACTTTTCCTCTTGCTCTATAGAACAGAGCAAATTACAACCCAAAGGGCAATCTCCCCATCACCTGTTTTTCCAAATAAAGTTTTGTTAGCACACAGCCATACTCCCTTGTTTATAGACATCTATGGCTGCTTTTGTGTTGCAAAGCAGAGTCGAGTACTTTCCACAGAGTCGAGTACTTTCCACAGAGAACATATGGTCTGAAAAGCCGAAAATAGTCACTGTTAGACCCATGAGAGAAAAAAATGTGCCAACCCTTCTCTAGAGCCTCACTAGCCTGTTTTGTTTTTTTTTTTTTTTTTACCCCCTTGATCAAGATAAGCTCCTTATTACCTCCAGCCTTTGCACTGCTTGGAGAGGGTAAAATGTTTCCTTATAAAGCTTCTTTTATCTCCTCCTCAGTGGCTCAGCTCAAATTTAAATATTCAGAACAGCCTTCCTTTAGAACTCTAGCTGAAGTAGGACACTCATCTCCCCAGGTACACTCTACTCTATTATATCCTATTTCCTGTGCAACACATTAGAATGGAAATTATTTTGCTTATGTTTTTGTTTATGGTCTACTTTCCTCCACAAGTCTCTAGGCTCCAGGAAGTCAGGCCCCATGTCCCTCTTCTTCAGTGCTGCTTCCCCAGTATCTAGAGAGTGATTGCACATAGGAAGTGCTCTGCAAATACGTGTTGATTTTAAAAAGTAACCATTACAACCAGCAGTCCTGAATGACATTCCGTCATTTAGTTGGATATCCGGTATAAATTTCCCACAGGAAATACATGCTTTTCCTTTCACTTCAAAACAGCCTAGAATGCAGGAGAGGATAACAACAAATATTATGATTGCTGTTCCTAGAAGTAGTCCAGTTGCTCTTTGTATTCATTCATTCATGCATTTATTCATTCAACAAATATAGATTGCCATCTGTGGGAAGTGTGGGGCAAGACATGATTTAACAGGCTTGCCTATTAAGCACAAGTATGATTTTCATTGTCTTAATTTGACTAAGAGATTTCAAAAGTCAAAGGAACACCATTCTGAGATTTCCCCAACCCACTACCCTACGCATCCAGAACCACTGCCTCAAAGACTCAGCAAGAATTTTGCTGTTAACCCCAGGATGAGAGTCGTCAGTTTTGGTCTTACAAGTCCCAGTGGAAACTGCTCTGTAGAACTCAGCATGGATGCATAGATGTGGCTGAATAATTCTGTAAGCTGGGATAAAGTAACTGGTGTTTCCTTTAGTGATTATGTTCCTGGTTAGCTATGGAGAGGGAGGAGCAGTTTGAGGTGGAAGGCTTTTCTGGAGACAGGTGATATTGGGTTTGAATGTGGCTCTGTAGTAGAGAGCTGTGGGCAGTGTAGTCACCTGGGTATTTGTGGAGCTAGACAAAATGTCATCTGATAGCTAAGGATAGGGGTGAGGAAAAAAGCAAAAGCTTCATTTTTCTACATTATAACAATTGTTCCATCTCCCACTGCCAATCATTTAATCTCTTCTCTTTAGCTATGGCCAACAGCTTGTAGGTCTTACTTATTTATCTTTGTATCCCTCAAAGTGCCCAGCTCAAAGATTTCACACTATTCTCTTACAGATTTGCTACATTGAATAGCAAGTATACTTTGAGAGAAGGGATTTTCCCTGATTTCATCTACAGTGAATACTCCAAAAGAGCTTGCATGGTTTTCACTCGAGTGGGGTTGGTGTTCCATCCTACCAGACCCATTCAGTTTCTGAAACTCTTTGTGAAGTGTATGTGTAAGTACATTTGCAACAGCAGTATTGAAAGATAGGCCTCAGGTCTTTTGGTGTTATGAGATAAAGCTGCCTGATAATTGCCATCTTGTTTGGAAATGGCAAAGGATGGGTTTCAGGATGATTAGCAAGCTGTAATCTCATTAACCTGCCCTTGAAATCAGTTTTACTACAAGCTGCAAGATGGATTTCCTGTGGGAAACCACCACTCTGCCCCTCACCCTCCTCTTGCCACCACTGAGTCTTAACTGGCATCATTTCCAAGAAAGCTCAACAGAGTTAGCAAACAACAACACTAATGATGATGATTTTTAAGCATCTACATTTCTAGACAAAAAGAGGAGAGAAGGAAGGAGCATATAAGTGTTACGTGTACAGTTACATTCATTTAGTCTTATTGAAGTGCTTTGCATACATTGGTACAAACTCTTTCCACTTTAGCCTGTTCTCACTATAGAAAGACTTAAATTTTTAAAAAGGCTCTTTGGCCTATTTTCATTTAAATACTTGAGAGCCACCCCTTGCTAATTGTTCTAGTAAATATTCACACACGTTGTTCCTGTTTGTCATCATTCTTCTATCAGTGAAGACTTTTATTAGAAATATCAAAACAAATTGCTAGCAATCAATAATTCTACAATAAGCTCAATATTGCCCCATTATTAATAAAAGCAAAACTATTTGCGTGAAAGAGATCACGGCATAGGGATATCACTTTGCTCATAATCCATGTCCTCATTTGATATCAAAAAGTTGCCAGATTGAAGCACTTAGAACCATCCAGACAATATAAAAGGCTAACAAATCATTTGGAGAATTGTGGCTAAGGGTAAATATTGGCATTTCACAGCTGTTTTAGAACGTATTTTCCACGTATTTGAACAACACTGAATTAATTATGTCCAAAAGAAAAATGAGAAAATAATTTTAGGTAAGCAAATGTAGATAAACTTTTTAAAATAAACAGCTGTATTAATAGTTCAATGTCAGCTGAGCTATCACGTGGTTAGAGGAAATCAATACTGTTTCTCCCTTACAGGTGAACGCACAAACTCATTGTCTAACAAAACCCTGTGAGGCAAAGTCTCCAACTTATTTAGTGACTCTATTAGTATAAAAAGAACCTGGATTTGTAGGAAAGGATAAATATTATAGAAGTGGTATATAAAGGCCTTTAAATTGTATTGTGTAAACTTCTTAGGGCAGAGACTATTTCTCTTGTATTTTTGTGGTTCTCCATAATGCCTGAAACAGTTCCATTGACATGGGAGCTGCCCAGTGTTCATTTGCTAACAGAATGGATTTAGTGCTAAATCAAAGTACTAAACCTAGACAATCCTAAATTATACAGTGACTTATTGTCTCACATTTAAATGTTATAATGGACTTCATTTTGTTACATACTTTTGAATTTTATCTTTCCTGAAATTCAGATGTATAGAAATGGGTCAATTAGTATCAGTTCTTGGTGAACAATGAGCAGATTTTATGGAAGACTGGTTTTTGAATTATATATATATTTAGCACAACAAGCTAAAGAGATGCTGTGATCTTTTTTTGAAAATATTTTCTCTAATGTTTAGTTTTTAGAGAGAGAGAGAGAGCACGAGCGAGCGAGCATGAGCGGGAGAGGGGCAGAGAGAGACAGAGGAAGCTGACTCCAGGCTCTGAGCTGTCAGCACAGAGCCTGACATAGAGCTGTAAGATCATGACCTGAGCCGAAGTCAACCAACTTAGCCACCTAGGCGCCCTGAGATGCTGTGATCTTTAAGATGCACGTTTTAGAGCAACTCCTTTTTTTTTTTTTAATTCAAGAGTATTTTATTTTTAACTTTAATTTTTCATTTAACTCTTTTGCCGTATTTCTCACTCAAATAATTTATTATATGCCTATTTTTTGTAAATTTAATTTTTGAAGACTTTTAGATTTATGGAAGTATGACAAAAATAGCACAGACACTTTTCACATGCCTCACACCCAGATTCCCCTATAGTCCTACATTACTGGTACCTTTGTCACAATTATAAGTGCCTTCATGGTGTATCTTTCTCCAACTCTTACCCTGATCTATTGGTGTCTTTATATTTAAAATGATTTCTCCTAGACCACATATAGTTGGGTATTGCTTCTTAGTCTACCCTGACAGTCTCTTTTTGTGAGTGCCTTTAAACCATTCACTTTTAAAGTGATTACTGAGATATACGGATTAATATCAGCCAATTTTGGAGCTGTTTCCTGTTGATTGCCAGAGATTTCTATTTCTGCCTTTAGTGCTTCAAACTGAATGTTTTGTAAGTATTTTCAATTTCACTCCTCTCTTAGCATGCCAGTTATACTTTTTAAAAATAAAAGTATTGTTTACCCTGGAGTTTGTAATATACATTTTTAACTAAATCTGCCTTTATTTTTTTTCAATATATGAAATTTATTGTCAAATTGGTTTCCATACAACACCCAGTGCTCATCCCAAAAGGTGCCCTCCTCAATACCCATCACCCACCCTCCCCTCCCTCCCACCCCCATCAATCCTCAGTTTGTTCTCAGTTTAAATCTGCCTTTAAAAGAACTATTCCACTTCATGTGTAGTGCAGGACACTTAGAACAAGAATGTTCCCAGTTCCCCTTTCTCACCCCTTGTGACATTACTGTCATCCATTTATTTCCCCATAGTGTTATAAATACCCAATACATTATTACTATCATTGTTCTAAATACTTATGTTTTAGATCAATTAAGAATAAAAAATATTTTGGGCACTGGGTGGCTCAGTAAGTCAAGCATCCAACTCTTGATTTAACAGCTCAAGTCATGGTCTCACAGTTTGTAGAATAGAGCCCCATATCAGGCTCTGTACTGACAACAACATGGAGCCTACTTGGGATTCTCTCTCTTTCTCTCTTTGCCCCTCTCTCTCTCAAAATAAATAAACATTTTAAAAAAGAATAAAAATATACTGTATTTTACCTTGGACTACCACTCTTGTGTCTGGGCTGTCCACTCTTCACACACTCGCATACACTTATTGTCCTCCTCACCAGTCTTTTTGAGCAGGAGTAAAAATGAGTGGCTTCTGATGTAGGTGAATTAAATAACACTTTTTCTCAGCCCACATGATTCAACCAAAAATGATAAGGAGACATATTTATTTAAGAGTAAAGATAAAGTATAACCAACTACCTTCCCTCCCATTTTCCCACCTCTCCTCTCATGGTAGAATGGTTTCATTGTTTCCTTTAGGAGAACATACAACTCACTGGGCATCCAGGAAATGTTTTTTATTCCTTCTCTAAAACTCTTCCTTTCTTTATGTAAATCCAAGTTTCTGATCCATATGGTTTTCCTTCTGCCTGGAAAAAAGTCTCTTCATATTCCTTGCACAGTAGGTCTGCTGGTGATGAGTTTACCACATATTTATTTGTCTGAGAAAGTCTTCATTTCTCCTTCACTTTTAAAATATAATTTCACCACATCTAGAATTCCAGGTTGAAGGCTTTTTTTCCAACACTTTCAGTATTTCATTATATTTTCCTCTGGCTTGCCTGTTTTCTGACAAGTCTACTGTTATTCTCATCTTTGTTCTTCCATAGGTAAGGTGGGTTTTTGTTTGCTTTCTTCCTCCCGGCTCCTTTTAAGATTTTCAAGTTGGGGGTGCCTGGGTGCTCAGTTGGTTGAGTGACCGACTTCAGCTCAGGTCATGATCTCACGGTTTGTGAGTTCGAGCCCCACATCGGGCTCTGTGCTGACAGCTCAGAGCCTGGAGCCTGCTTCGGATTCTGTGTCTCCCTCTCTCTCTGCCCCTCCTCCACTCATGCTCTGTCTCTCTCTCTGTCTCAAATAAACATTAAAAAAAATTAAAAAAAAAAAGATTTTCAAGTTGTCTTTGGTTCTCTGCAGTCTGACTACCATATAGCTAGGTGTAGTTCTTGATATTTATCATGCTTTGTGTTCTCTGGGCTTCCTGAATTTGTGACTTGGCGTCTGTCATTAATTTTGGAAAATTCTCCATAACATTATTTCAAATATTCGATTCGTCCTTCTCTTTCTTCTTGTCTTACAGTTCTTTAACATTTTGTTTCATTTTCTTCCATATTCTCTTTACATACATTTCATCTTGGGAATTTTCTAGTAACCTGTCTTCAGGCACACCAATTGTTTATTCAGCTATGTCAAGTTTTTCTAGCATTTTCTGTTGATTCTTAGAATTTCCATCCTCTGCTTAAATTATCCATCCATCTGTTCTTGCATGTTGTCTACATTTTCCATTAAAACCTTTAACGTATTCACCATAATTATTTTATAATTTTCTAATAATTCCAACATCTTTGTCATATTTGAATCTGGTTCTGATGATTTGTCTTTTTAGGCTGGTTTTTTTTTCCCCCCTTGGCTTTTGTCATGTCTTTTTGAAAGCCAGATGTATTGTATTGGGAAATAGAAACTCAGCTAAATAAGCCTTCAATGTGAGGATTTATGTGAACTCGACTAGGAGTTGGGTGTTATTTAATGTTTTCTGTAGCTGACAAAGCATCCGATTTCTCTAGTGTCCCCACTTTCTGTCTCCCATGTTGACTCCAGCTTCCCTAAGTACTCCACTTCCAATGGAATCTGTGTCTCCTAGGTTTTTCAGCTGTAATCTACTGCCGTTCTTTTGGAGCCCTGTTGGTGTGGTGGTAAGGTGTTGGTGGAGGGGCATTCTATAACCCTCCAGTTAAGTCTCAGCCTTTCAGTGAGCTGCATCTCTGGCTTGTGACTTTCACAAGTGATTCTTCTTGTATAGCTCTCCCCACCCAAGCCCCTGCCACCTTCCTTAGGTGAGGCAGGGGGGCTAGATGGGACTGGAGTGAGAGGAATGTCTTTCTGCCAGAGTTCTGGAACCGGTTCTGCTAAAGGTTTTTGTTTTGTTTCGTTTTTTGGTTTTGTCCCCATGAAAAGTAGACTTTTGTTAGGAGGAAGATTCTAGACAGGTGTATTTCACGCAAATTATTCTTCTACTCTCCTTGCCAAAGCCAAAAGGGTTATCTTTCTCCGATCTTTACTATAAGAACATGTTGGGGTCCCTGGATGTAAAGTACACAAAAGTGTGTTTAGGAGTACCCACTAAAACTTAGACCATCAGGAGTTTCTCGCTCTCATATTAATCCATAGTCAACTTCTAGCAATCCATTAAAACTACCATTTAAATATTTCTATCACTTTATGCCATTAGTGGCCTCTACTCTAGGTAAGCAAATTTTACCGTGACGCTGGATTTACCCCTCTCCAGATTTCAGGGCAGTGTTTTGTACTGTAAACTCAGTTCACCGATGGCTCCAAGAAAAGGTGTTGATTTTCTTGGCAGCTTGGAGTAATGACCTCCAAGCTCTTTAAGTGTTGAAGCTGAAACCTGAATTTAACTGTCACTGGCTGTCTTTGGCAGATGAAAGTTTCATACTTAAATCTTAAAATATTTGTGCTGTTTTTCTTGACAATACATCAACGGCCATTGATTTAGATTTTTATCACCAGCAATAAAAAGGCCACAGAACCATTTTACATCTCATGCTGTATGTTTTACATCTACAGGGCTTCCTTTCATTTGCTGAAAATGCCTGGTTTTATGTCCTTCAGCCACAAATCTTAAATGTACAAATGGACATAAATTATGTCAGATAGCTTTTTTAAATGTATGTGTATATGGTTTTCTAATGTTATATTCTTTACCTTTTATTGTATAATGCATATTCAAAAGAGTGTACAAAGCACACATGTACAATTTAGAGAATGATTATAAAATCATTACCCTTGTAGTGACCCACATTAGGAAATATAATATTGCTAGTTTAAAGCTTCCAATATATTGCTAAATAGCAATAGAAATAATGTTCTATTACTTGTTCATAACTTGCCTTGTTCCTAACTTTACTGGGAAAGCCTCTAGAGTTTCTCCATTAAATAAAATTATTACTATAAGTACCAAAGTATATGCTTTTCATCATTTTTATTATTTTGTTGAGAGTTTTTATCAGCAATGGATGTCCATCTTTTTTTTTCCCAAAGATCTTTCAATATGTTTGGAGATAGTGAAATGATTTTTCCCTCTGATCTACTAATATGGTAAATTAACAAATTCCTTAATATTGAGTGATGCTTGTATTCTGGAGATAAGTCATGCTTGGTCATGATGCCTTTTTCTTTTAATATGCTAATAAATAGAATGAATTGGCCTTTTAGAGAGGTAATTAAGTAAAATGAGGAATTGAGGAAAATGAGGTCGTATGAATGGCCCCTAATCCAATATGACTGGTGTCTTTATGAGAAGAGATTAGGACAGAGACATACACTGAAGGGACACTATGTAAAGACAGGAAGAAGACAGCCGTTTGCAAACTAAGGGGTAGGGGGGCTCAGAAGAAATCAGCTGTGCCAACACCTTGACCTCTAGCTCCAAAAATGTGGTGAAATAAATTTCTGTTGTTTAAGCCCCCCAGACTGACACGTTGTTTCAGAAGCCCTAGACACTGGTACATGACAGTGTTCACTTCAGTGCTTGTAAACAAGGTCAGGAAAATCACCGTGGGGTGATGACCAGGATTCTGAAGAACAAGGATTTCAGGCAACTGATAACAGAAATTTGGATGTGTACATTTTTATGGAGAAGTCAATTTCCTGTGTCATATGATGGGCTAACGGAGTTGCTCATTTTTTATCCATCAGTCATTCTCTTTTAATCCTTCAAAGAAGTATTTTTCAGCCAAGAAGGATGACTAATGATAGTACCATTTTTAAATCCAACCCTGTAAATGAAGTAAGAGTTCCAAATAATCCATTTTCTCTATTGTCAAAACTCTTATGTAACTGTTCAATGTTTTCCGGTTTGAATTTGTTTTGTCTTATGCCCCTATACCTTTGCAGTGCACTGAAGTTATGTATTGAAGGTTCGGCTTTGAAAAATCATCTGCTGAATAAGCTAAATTTGTGAGTGACTACTTATCCCTAAAGTGAGAAATAAATTCATGTACCTTTCCTAGTTTTACCCGTTGCCATGGTGACTTTTTAGTTCATTAATGAAGAAAAAATTACCAATTCATCCTTCAGTTTAAAAACTCCAATCATCACCTTTTCCTGGCCAAGAAAACATATATCTTTGTGAAAAAATACTTTAAAAAATTCACATGTAAGTCTTTTAAATTTATGATTTTTATACCTCTGTAGAACATAGAAAGGCAGACTTTGAGGCAAAGTATGTTGCTTCCACATTCGGGATTCTCAGTAGCCATGTGAACTTCCACTTGGGGAGTTTTGCCCCTTATATATTTAACTCCAACTTTCCTCACATCTGCAAGTATGTTCCACCCAACAGCAAGCTCAATGAAACTCCTGCTGAAATTTTCATCCATTATTTTATCAAGTACGTTATAAATTAACCTGACTTCAGATGCTACTGGTATAAATGTAGTGAACAAAAACAATACAGTGACCGTATCATTACTGTCTGTATTGTCATCCAGCCGAATGGTGAAGGCTCAAGTTAAACTTTATCTCTCAGCTACTTGTTCAAATCCAGCCTTATCTGTAGCACAGTGCCTTATCAGATTTATACTCTTATACAAGGTCCACCTTGCAGAGTAATCCCAAAACTGATGTTAAGGGAAAATGTCGGGCAATTTTATTCTCTTGTTTGTGCATTTTACGGTATGACTCCTCATCAAGGTTTCTTGTTTTCTTTTTAGTTTCAAAATGTAGGTATTTTAGTAATGAACAAATGATTAATTCATGAGCTTTCACATATTAATCCTTTCTTAAGGATTCTAAGGATTTTGTGTTTTGAATTACCTCCTAAGTACTCCTTGGCTCTAAATAAATGGATGATATTAATGGTATTGATAGAGGGACATTAAATGGGACTACAGTTGTGTTCATTTAGGGGAAGTATCAAGAGTTGGGGAAGGGAGGAGTTTGGGAGGATCAAATGCAGAAAGAGAGAGACCTGAAGGGAGGAGATACTTTGGGTTAAAGATGTAGAGGAGAGAGTGACAGTGAAAGATTTTTAAAGATGCTTGCTTTGCTTTAAAATAGACTTTTCTAAAGGGTGCCTCAGTGGTTCAGTCAGTTGAGTGACTGACTCTTGATTTTGGCTCAGGTCATGATCTTGACGTTTGTGAGATCAAACCCTGAGGTGGGCTCTGCGCTGACAAGTGTGGAGCCTGCTTGGGATGCTCTCTGCCCCTCACCAACTCACACTGTCTCTGTCTCTCAAAATAAATAACTAAACTTAAAAAATGGACTTTAAAAAAATAAAATAAAGTAAAATAGTCTTTCCCTCTTGCATGGTCCACTGAGAGACTGATTAAATTATTAAATCTTTTAAATTACCTTTTAGCTGTCAAAGACAGACAATGTGGGCTTCAGGATTGGATCAATTTATACTGGATTGATTTTTAAATATCACCTCAGAAGGGACCACTTCATGCTATTATTTCTTAGGGCTTTTTCCATACAAGAATGGAAAATGACAAGGAACAAACTCTTCCCAAGGATATGATTTGGCTACGGCTGGTTCTTCACCAGCTTGTTTCCCTTTGACTACATCAAACTACCAACCCCTTACCATTGCATGAGGTGGTTCCATTAGACTTTGTTTCTGAAAAGCCTTCCCAGAGCAAGTTAGGAAGAATTCATCACCTGTAGGCCCTCCAAATACTTCTTAGATGAATCAATTAATTTAAATTTATACACATTTGCCTTTTGCTCTCACGCTCCCCTGTTCATTTTCTTTTTGTATTATAGGAGTTTCTTGGTAGAATTTTTCATGAGAATTCCCATCTGTCACCACCATTGTAGAAGTGGGAGGTGCGTAGGTAAAGGGGGTGCTCATAACTGGGGGCTGAGTGAGACATGGAGCAGATTATGTAAACAAGTACATTGCCTGCTCACAGTGACAAGTTGCTTCTCAGAGGCCTTTCCAAAACCAGTGTGCTGAATGTGGCTAGTAAGTCTTCTGGAGACATTCCCCCACCCCTATTCCAGTTTCATAGTGACCGGGTGACAGGAAGGATCTAAGCCTAGCACCTAGACAGACAGACCACTCTCTGCTCCATTGTCTCAGGGGGCAGTAATGCTGTTGGGTCAGCTGACTCTCAGCTGCACAGGACAGCTCCCAGAAAGCGAGTGTGGGTGGGAGCACCTCAAACCACACAGGCACATGAGGTGGAGGCTGTCTGCGCCCACGCACCTGAGTGGTTGTCTGGAAGCTGTATTTTAGTCAGTAGGGGAATAACACTATGTTTTGTGGCTGGGCCTGTATTTACCCTCTCCTTGTCAACCTCACTCTTGAAATGTCTTGAACCCCCTACGTTCTCCACTCAGTTGCTTTTAGCTTTGCTCTCTGATACCATTTCCTTCACAGATGGGAAGTGATAGAGCACTTCAGGTAAGTGTACTTTTTTTTTTTTAAGTAATCTTTACACCCAACATGGGGCTGGAACTTACAACCCCGAGCAAGAGTTGCATGCTCTACTGACTGAGCCAGCCAGGCACTCCCAAGTATATTTTAAGAGCAATTAAACTCATCTCCATAAAATGGTTCTGCTGTGGGATCAAAGGGCTAGCCACTGAGAAGACCGTCTTCTCCCCAGTTGCGCCTCAGCTGTGTTAATGAATCTTCACAGATGAGAGAATGTTCTTATTGCTGTCCCTGCTCTACACTGATAAAGGGGGTTCTGCCTTCATTGCCATACTATTCTTCAACAGTTGTTCTCTGAGCACCCATAGCCACCCTGAGTTGGGGTAAATACTGGGAATACAAAGATGAGATTGCTGCTGCCTTTATAATCTATCAGAAAGCAGATGTGGAAATAATCAGTTGTACCCGAAAGCACAATGAAATAAGCCCAGGACAAAGGTATATGTAAGATGTTGTGCTTAATCCTTGTGACAAGAAGATCCCACTGAGAAACTAGTATTTGAGGAAGGACTTAAAAATGAGTTGATGGAGGGGCACCTGGGTAGCTCAGTTGGTTAAGCATCCAACCCTTGATTTTTGCTCTGGGCACAATCTCATGGTTCATGAGTTCAAGCCTCACATGGGGCTCTGACTTATTGGGCTCTGCACTGTCTGAATGCAGTGTCTGCTTGGAATTCTGTCTCTCTCCCTCTCTCTCTGCCCCTCCCCCACTTGCGTGCACTCTCTCTTTCTCAGAATAAAGAAAAATTAAGAAACTTCTAAAAAATCAAAAAATGAGGGGCACCTGGGTGGCTCAGTCAGTTAAGCCTCCAACTTCGGCTCAGGTCATGATCTCACAGTTCATGAGTTGGAACCCCACATCAGGCTCTGTGCTAAAAGCTCAGAGCCTGGAGCCTACCTCAAATTCTGCGTCTCCCTCTCTCTCTGGCCCTCCCCCTGCTCACAATCTGTCTGTCTCTCAAAAACAAATAAACATTTAAAAAACATGGTATATTTTTATGCTAGGTTAATCACTATGTAAAACTTTCATCACTATTTTATCTTCTTGATGGATTGCATTTTTATGAATATAACTTAAATTAGCCATCTTTGGTTTAGCATTTTTGGCTTAAAATTCCACTTTGTCTAATTTATTAAATTACTTTCATTAAATGAAGTAATTGAATATTTAATAATTGGATCCTAGTCTTCTGCCTGGGCCTTGAGGAATAATGTGATGAGAAGTGAGCCCAATCTTTGATCTGATCCTTGAGAGTGTTGTTCAGTGAAGACATGGTTTTGTTGATTAGGAACTAGGGAAATAGAAGATGGGGAAACCTGTAAAACTCCTGAGTCCTGGATATATACCAGAGCCAATACAATTAATGACATTCACTTCTCTTTCATGCTTCTTTGAAACCCAAACCCACTTCTCTACCTCTCCAAAAGTTAGGAGATATCAGGCCCTGTAGAGTTGAGCTGTGGGCAAGGATAAACCATTAATACTTCCTGAATGCCCGGTGAGCTGTATGTTCTCCCAAAGGAAATAATGTTCCTTCAGTGAAACCATTCTACCATGAAACCAGAGGTGGGAAAATGGAAGAGAAGGTGGTTGGTTACACTTTATCTTTGTTCTTAAATAAATATGCCTCCTTATCATTTTTGGTTAAATCACATGGGCTAAGAAGAAGTATTATTTAATTCAACTACATCAGAAGCCACTCATTTTCACTCCTGCCCAAAAGGACTGGTGAGGAAGACAATAAGATACTGACAGACTGAGTGTATGAGGAGTGGACAGCACAGACACAAGAGTGGTACTTGAAGGGGCCCAAAATAAGAGACTGGAGACTCCACAAAGCACACACAGAGAAAGAGGCAGTGTTAAGCATCTGCCAGGCCCAAGGAGGACAAAGCTTTCTTAGGGCAGTTCTAGATGTCAACATTCTGTACCCCTTCTCCTTTCTCTCTACCTGCACTACTACTCTGGGGGGGGGGGGGGGTTAGGTATATAGCTGCTAGCAGGCAGAAGCAAAGTAGAGGAGAAGATACAGAAGCTAGAAAAGAACTATTCCCAAAGAACTGTGCTTGAAGAGCTGTATCCAGAGCTGAGGAGTCTTATCCTCCCTTGAATTTGATATCATGACAAGATCTGGATTGGGAGCTGATGGGACATGGGAGTAATTATATTTTGCCTGTGAGAATGACGTGAATTGTGTCGAGATAGAAGACTGTGACAAATTGTATTTTCCAAAGATGGATATAATAAAATCTGTCTTCCTACTATCCACTTCTTCTTTGCTCTGTTTAATCAGCATGTTCTTCTGTGTTGTGACCTTGCCATTTACCATAAGTTTCCACCTTATTGAATCTGGTTTGACCTCAGTGACTTGTTTGATTATAATAGGAAGTGGTGGAAGTGATCTTATGCATGTTCAAGACTAGTCATAGGAAGCCTTGCAGCTTCCTCCTGAGCCTCTTAGAATATTTTCTCCTGTGAAACTCTATTTCTAAATCCAGCCACCATGCTGAGAAAAAGGCAAGCTCATGAAGAAGAACATGCAGTGTTGCAGTTAACAGCTCCATCTAAGCCCCCAGTCAATGGCTAGCAATGCAAGCAAGCCCTGTTGAGAACCTAGCCCAGTTCAACCTTTGATGCCAACATCTGGCTGCAATTGCATGAGCAACCCTAAATGAGAGCCATGTAGCTGAACCCATACAGCATATTGAGCCATGAAAGATGATAATAAAGGTAGCTTGTATTCTCTGGTAGGCCTAGTGCTGACTTTGTGGCCCAACAGACAATGAAACTGTCACAAATTTAATCTGCTTTTTTCCTCCTTTTCTGAGCATACAGGTGCCAAAAATAAAAATGTTTGTTCTTTATCTATCCCTTTCCTCCCACCTTCCTTTCTTAGAAACTTGATTTCTGCCATTCAAAGATTGTTTTAACTATCTGTGGTTTCTACTTACCTTTAGATTCTTGTTTAATTTCCCTGTTTCTAAGAATTCATTGAAGAAAGATGTTTGTTTTAATACACTCTTCCATCATGTAGCTTTGCAAAACTCAAGAATTGAGCTCCACAAACTCACTTTTCAGTAGTATAAGTATAAAGGGAGAATACTTAGCTAAAATCTGAGTGAATCTGTCCTCATATTTTATGTCCTGAATATCAAGAATTTAGAGAAGACTTACAATTGAGAAATTATAAAATTCAAAAATTTCAATAGATATAAGCAATTGTTGCATGTCAGCATTGGTTTTACTGAAAAAAAAAAACAACTGAGAAAAGTGGGATGGAGATTAAAATTTTTCATTCAGCAAATATCGTAAAGGGTATTTTCCATTTTGCCTTAGACTCCCGGTCAATCCACAATCAATCATGGCTGAATCCTTGGTAAAGATTCAGTCCATTCACACAATTTCTGGCGACATTTTATAATGAGCAACACACAAGCCTAATTTGATGAGAAGGATGCTTCCCTGACAAAAATGAAATATATGGATAAATTGAACATTTCACCCACTTCTTAAAAAAATCATCTGGGCAAAGTGTTCAGTCTCATTTAGTGAGTTATGTGATGAACAAGTTATGTGCAGTTTCCCAAATGTAGGGTGAGGTTTAAACAGCAGATGGAAAAATTGAAAAAAAAAAAAAAAAAAAAAAAAAAAGAACAACTGATTTAGGGAATGACACCAGAGACTAAGGTGTAACGTCAAAGCAAGTGCTTTCATGAGGAAATACAAAAAGACTATACTGAAGTGCTCTCATGAAGACATATGAAAAAACTTGGTTCCTTAAACTTCCCAAGAAATATTCTATGAGTAGAAATTATTTAAGTTGAATTACTGCCTCCTAACCACATTCATAATGTATAATGTCCACTATTTTTGGATAGAATAACCACAAACATAAAATTTAATCAATTATAAATGATATACTTATGCATATACCATTAATCATTTGTGGATTTAATTTAATATAGAATACTGTAGTAGTTGCCTCACCCTTAATCTTACTCAAAAATCCCTTCTTTATTTTTGCAGTAAAAAGTATAGAAATTAGGTGGTTTTGAAAATCTTCTTTAAAGAGCTGCTGATTAGCATTTTTGGATAATAGAAAGCATATGAATTTTGCAACAAAATCTGGTTGGATAGATTTCATGAGGGGGGTTGTAAATCACAGAGCTTTTTGAAACTAAGTTCCCTCATTTAAAAAATGAGAATGAAGCCTATCTACTATGAAAAATTAATTGAAGTGCATAACATGCTCCAAGTTGTAAATCACCAACCCCCTTTACTCATCTGGGTTAAATGTCTGTCTCTCTGTGCCCTTTTTCAGTACCCTGCAACCAACTCATTGTATAGTATCCCACTTGTCTGATGAGTTATCAACTCATGTAACTTATGGGTAGGGGCAGTGTCTTGCCTGACATTGTGTGTCCAGTACCTGAGCCAAACAAGACTCTCAGCTAATGAATGAATGAATGAATGAATGAATGAAGCATTCAAGGCTGGCTCACTTTTCTCTGAATTTATGTATTGTATATTAAACAGTACAGGTATTACAGAATATTTCCATCATCACAGTTAGTAACCAAACCTAGTTTTGGATGAAGAAATGATTTTTTTTTTACAGGAACAGTGCAAGAATTACATGTTCTATTTGTTTAAATATGTTACAATTATCTTCTGAGAATGTTGTCCACCTATCTTAATGTGATTTACTTAAATACTTCATAGTATGCAAATATTACGTGTTTATCATAAGTAATAATAAATCATCTTTGTGGTGAGAGTTAGAGAGGCTTTCTATGTTTATAAAGAGTGATGTGACCAAACCAAGATCTTCTAGAACAAGTTGACTTGTAGTACAAACATAGTGGTAAATGTGACCGAGTGCTGAGGGAGCTCCAGCTGATCCAAAAACTCTATTTGTGAATAATTTTAAATCAAGAGGAAAATTGGCCTATATCCTTTTTTTTCAAAATTCTGTGATTTCGTAAATTGTTAAATGTTTTAATAACAATCCTCAAGGGGACTGTGTGATATTCAGCTAAGTGAGAGATGCAGAAATGGTGATGTCCCAGTTATGGAAAGAGATTCCAAAATATTTTGGGGGGGGGAAGAGACAGACACTGAACTTTATATTCAAATGTTGTGCTAATGGTAATTCCTTTGAAGCAGTCAGAAAAGGCTTTCACACAGATGAAAGCATATGAAATCACTTGAAACTAATCTGGCATCTCTTGTAGTTTCTGAGGCTATTGCTTCCAGAGTAGGTTCTCTAACCCCCATCTCTTTTTCAGTACCTATATCTCAACACAAGACCTGCCCTGGTTGAAATTTGGAAGACAATAGTTATTTAGCATAAATAGTTCATTATCTTATTTTCTAAGACTTGAAATAGCAAAGAAAGAATGTGTATATCAGCAAATAAAACATTCTTCTAATTAGTTCCCACCTCAAGCAATGTTGTTCCCCTTTTGGTATGCAGTTTGTCTGCTCTTTTCACTGTTCTACTTCTGCATTCAAAATAAATTTTTATATAATTTCATTAAAGGAGGGAACCAGAAACATGGTGGAGTAGGAGGATCCTGAGCTCACCTCATCCCATGCACACACCAAGGCAACAGCTACACCTGTACAACTTATCTGAAAATGACCTGAAGACTGGCAGCAAACATCTTCTACAGCTAGTCATAGAGAGAATGCCACATCGAAAAGGGTAGGAGGTGTGGAGATGTTGTTGGGAACCAAACCCTGGGTGTGACTAATCACAAACAGAAGGGACATTGAAAGCATAGAGGAGTTGAGGGGATCATACCCCACACTGGATACCACCCAACCTAGGGACCTGCACTGGGAAGACAAGTCCCCATAAACCTGGCTCTGAAAACCAGTAGAGCTTAACTCCAGGAGCTTTCAGCAGGACTTAACTCTGGGAGAGCAGGAGGATGATAAGAAAACCGAGTTCCCGCCCTTTAAAGAGCCGGCATACCAAATAGCTAAGCCCACGACACAGCACATAAGTAGCAGTTTGAAAAGCTCCTGGCATATATGTATATAGTGAGCTATTGACTAATCTTAGAATGTGTGATGGAGGGGCAGGGATCTGAAGGAGATTTCTCCAGGAGCAAAAGTGCTGGCAGGTGCCATTTCCCCCTCCCCCAGCCCAGATAGCCAAACACTAGCAGGAGCCAGCACTAACAATCTCCACCTATCTTGCTAGCATCATGTGCCCTGCCCCCACATGATGTACCCACACCACCCAACCCACCCACCTCTTCAAGCATCCCACCAAAGCAGCTCTTGTTCCACCACACCTGGCAGACATCCCTGACTGGGACCAGCACCACTCCAAAGTAACTCCTGCCCCAAGTGAAAGGGAGATAACACACACACACCAATGCATCTATAGTTCCCACAGCTGGGTCTCTTAACTGGCTGTGCAGGGAGCAAGCCCTGCCCTTCAATGCACATAAAACTATAGCACACAGGCTAATTCAGACAGCAAGGTTGACTGCTAGCCCTGCCCACCAACCTGCAACCAGCTGCAGCCACTCTTCTCAACAATGCAGAAAGAAAACCCTGCCCAGTGTGCCCACAGCAGGCAAAACAGTCACAGCTCAGCCACAACAGGAAGACACACACAGTTCACAGAGGGAACACCCTGTAGTACCTGGTCCTGGTGACCAGGGGGATTGCACTACAGGGTACCACATGACTTCTTCTACATAAGACCATTATTTATTTTCAAATTCAGGAGGCATAGCTGACTTGCCTAATACATAGAAGCAAACACAGAGTTAGAAAAAATGAGGAGACAGAGGAATATGTTCCAAATGAAAGAACAAAACAAAATCACAGTAAAAAAGCTAAATGAAACAGAGATAAGCAATATTGCTGATAAAGGGTTCAAAGTAATGGTCATAAAAATACTCACTAAACTTGAGGAAAGAATAGATAGACTGAATGAGTACCTCAGCAAAGACATAGAAAATATAAAAAAAAAGCAGCCAGAGCTGAAGAATTCAATAGCAAAATGAAAAAACTATACGGAGAGCAAATCAACAGATTAGAAAATGTGAAAGAATGGATCAGCAATTGGAAGACAGGGTAATCGAAAGCAACCAAGCTGAACAGCAAAAAGAAAAAAAAAGAATAATAAAAAATGAAAATAGGTTAAGGGAACTCTGTAACATCATCAATCACAAAACATTCACATTATAGGGATCCCAGAAGGAGAAAAGAGAGAAGGAGGAAGAAACTTACTTGAAGAAATAATACTGAAATTTTCCCTAATCTGAAGAAGGAAACAGACACACAGATCCCAGGAATCACAGAGAGCTCCTAACAAGATTAACCCAAGGAGGTCAGTACCAACACACATAATAATCAAAATGGCAAAAATAATAATAGAGTTTTAAAATCATCAAAAGGAAACAGTTAAATGCAAGGGGAATCCCATAAGGTTGTCAGCTAATTTTTCAGGAAAAACTTCACAGGCCAGAAGAGAGTGGCAGGGTATATTCAAAGTACTGAAAAGAAAAAAAAAACCTACAATCCAGGATATTCTATCCAGCAAGGTTGTCATTCAAAACTGAAGGAGAGATAAAGAGTTTTCCAAACAAACAGAAGTTGAAGGATTTTATTACCATGAAACGAGCCTTACAAAAAAAAAAAAAGTTAAAATGAATTATTTAAGTGCAAAGAAAGGGCCAAACTAAAAGTAAGAAAATTATAAAAGGAAAAAATTCACAAATCAAATCAAACATGTAGTAAAGGTAGTAGATTAATCACTGATAAAGCCAGTATATTTAGAATGTAAAAGTAATAAAATCAATTGTATCTACAAAATTAGTCAAGATACACAAAATGAAAATATGTAAAATATTACATCATATACATAAAACATGGAGAAGGGAGTAAAAATTTAGTGCTTTTAGTATGTATTCAAATTTAAGTGACCATCAGCTTAATATAGACTGCTATACACATAGGATATTATGTATGAAACCAGTGGTGAGCACAAATCAAAAACCTGTAATAGATACACAAAAATAGAGAAAGAAATTCAAGTGTAACACTAAAGAAAGCCATCAAACCACAAGTGAAGAGAGCAAGAAGAAAGGAAGAGAGAAGCCCTAGAAAAAACAACCAGAAAACAATAAAATGGCAATAAGTATATACCTATCAATGATGATTTTAAATGTAAATGGACTAAATGTTCTAGTCAAAAGAAATAGGATGACTGAATGGTTAAAAAAAGAAGAGTTATCTATACACTGCCTACAAGAGACTTGATTCAGACCTAAATACACATATAGACAAAAAGTAAAATAATGGAAAAAGATATTCCATGCAAATGGAAGCAAAAAAAAAAAAAAGCTACAGTAGCAATAATTATATCAGACAAAATAGATTTTAAAACAAAGACTATAACAAGAGACAAAGGGCACTATATAATGATAAAGAGATCAATCCAAAAAGAGGATATAACAATTGTAAATACCTATGCAACATAACAGCACCTAAATATATGCAGCAAATATTAACAGACATAAAGATAGAAATAGATCAAATATATATCAATATATTGATATTGGAATTCTTATCCAAAATAAAGAACTTAAACAACTCAATACCAAAAGAAACAGTCATATAAGAACCTAAACAGACATTTTTCCAAAGAAGACATACAAGTGGCCAAAAGACACAAGCAAAGATGTTTAACATCACTCATCATCAAGGAAATACAAATCAAAACCACAATGACATACTTCCTCACACTGGTGAGAATGGATAGTATCAAAAAGATAAGAAAGAGGGGTGCCTGAGTGGCTCAATCAAGCATCCAGCTCTTGATTTCAGCTCAGGTCATGATCTCACTGTCATGAGTTCAAGCCCCACATTGGACTCTGCACTGACAGTGTGGAGCCTGCTTGGGATTCTCTCTCCTCCTCTCTCTCTGTCCCTCCCCACTTACTCTCTCTTTCTCTCTCAAAATAAATAAACTTTAAAAAATCATAAGAAATAACAGGTATTGGCAAAGATATATAGAAAAAGCAAACTGCGTACTGTTGGTGGGAATGTAAAATGGTGCGGCCACTGTGAAAAGCAGTATGTAGTTTGTTTAAAAATCGAATTCTGGGTATTTACCCAAGAAAACAAAAATGCTAATTTGAAAAGATATATGTACCCCTATGTTTATTGCAGTATCATGTATAATAGCTAAGATACTGGAGTCCACGGTTAGAAGAATGGATAAAGAAGACACAGCTATATGCGTGTGTGTGTGTGTGTGTGTGTAGTGGAATATTAGTCATAAAAAGGATGATATATTACCACTTGTCAGAACGCGGATGAGCCTGGAGGGTATTATGCTAAGTGAAATAAGAGAAAGACAAATACCATAGAATTTCACTTATATATGGAATCTAAGAAACAAAACAAATGAATAAGCCAAAAAAGCAGAATCAGACCCATAGATACAGAGAACAAACTGGTCATTGTTATAGGGGAGGGGGTTGGGGATGGGCATATGGGTTAAGGGGCATGGAAGGTACAGACTTCCAGTGATGACATGAATAAGTCACAGGATGAAAGGTACAGCACAGGGAATATAGTCAATGATATAGTAATGGTGTTATATGGTGACAGGTTGTAACTACACTTGTGGTGAACATAACATATAGAGCTGTTGAATCACTATGTTATACACTTGAAACTAATGTAACATTGTGTGTCAACTCTACTTCAGTAAAAAAAAGGACCCCTTTTTAAAAAAATTTATGTTTATCTTTGAGAGAGAGACAGAGAGCGAGCTGGGAAGGGGCAGAGAGAAAGGGAGACACAGAATCCAAAGCAGGCCCCAGGCTCTGAGCTGTCAGCACAGAGCCGGACCCGGGGCTTAAACTCAGACTATAAGATCATGACCTGAGCCAAAGTTGGATGTTTAACTGAGCCACCCAGGTGCCCCAAAAAGGGCCCCTTTTAAACATCCTTTACACTTCCAAGATAGTTGTCATATTTTCCAGTACCCATTAAGAAACATTTTTCATATTTATTTATCAAAATAAATATTTATTGAGTG
Organism: Herpailurus yagouaroundi; assembly: GCF_014898765.1. Classification (NCBI taxonomy): domain Eukaryota; kingdom Metazoa; phylum Chordata; class Mammalia; order Carnivora; family Felidae; genus Herpailurus; species Herpailurus yagouaroundi. Next base: position 56,430,926 of record NW_024412403.1, on the reverse strand, counting down.
AATATTATTAAGGGGCCAGGATCTGGGCCACCAATAAAATAAACATATTCTCTGCCCTCATGGGGATTATAGTCTAGTTGGGGAGGAAAACATTAAACAACGATTCATAGAAATAACTGTATATTTACCATTTGTTGAAGGTTAAGATGAAAACAGAAAAATCTCCCCTGTGGAAGTGACATTTATGTGACTTGAAGGTGAGTAGAACAGAATCTGACTGGGAAGGTAAGTGCAAAGGCCCCTCCCACAGGGAGGCTTCCAAACTTATGTGGGCCTAGTTGGGGGCGGGGTTGGGAAATAATTTGATGGAACTAGCTTTTACCTGCAAAAGCAAAAGGCCTATTTGGTTATTCCTAGAGTACTCAAAAGAGCTGCAGAATCTGCCCGAGATTTCATCCAGGAATGGAGAACAAGTAGGTGCAGAAATGCAGGTTTGAAGGTCCAGGGGAAAAAGAACAGAAATTCATAATAATTTTATCCTACCAAGGCCTGCTCATTCACTAAAAGAATTAAGAAAGGATTTGTTGGTTACAGATTTGCATTTAGGAAGCATTCCCTGGGTACCATCTGGGGAATGAAGTAGAGGGAGCAAGGACACTTTCAGGGAGACCCTTGGGGGATCAAGGACCCTGGAGAAAGATGACAGAAGTCTGGAGGAGGGTTGACAGCAGGAGGGTTGAAAAGAAGTGCAAACATGTGAGATGTAAATATAAATACATAAAAACCAAAAACTGCTTATTAATTCAGTAACACTCTCAAGGGTTTGTGTTTATTATGCCAGCATCCTTCCACATTGGAAAAATAATAAAGCATTTTGTGCTATTTTGAGTCCTCTGAGCTGCAGCTGCCAAGGTGGGATTCAAAACCCTGGGATTTTTATTAGGGGGAAGGCTCAAGGAAAGGAAATAGGGAGGCCAGGCACTTGGGGGAGTTGTGACTTGCAATGCAAGTCCCACCCTGGCGGTGAGGGGAGAGTTCCAGCAGCTCCCCCACCATTTAGCAGGACTCTAGTGCTGGTTACTTTATATAGCAGTTGCTCTTTTAAACTGCAGCTTTTCTTCTGTGCCTCTGGACAGACAAATTTGCTCATGGTCTCTCAGTACTATTTCTCCCCATTGCAGCTGGCAACATTGAGTGTGGGGGTTCCCTTCATTACCTTGTCTTCATCTCTCTTGCTCTTCTCTATGTGGTCTCTCTATCTTTTGTTGTGCAGAAGGTGTTCAATCAGCCCTCAGTTCTTTAGGAGGAATTTCTCTATAAATAGATGTAGATTTTGCATGTCTGTGGAGGAGGTGAGTTTAGGGACTTCCTATACCTCTATCTTGGACCAGAACACAAAAGGAGTCCTTAGAAAGGAAGGAAGGAAGGAAGGAAGGAAGGAAGAAAGGAAGGAAGGAAGGAAGGAAGGAAAAGGAAAAGAAAGAAAAAGCAAGAAAAAGAAAAAGAAAAAGAAAAAGAAAAAGAAAGAAAAAAAGAAAAAGAAAAAAAGAAAAAGAAATTTCTTGGAAAACCTGTGTTAGCTCCTTAAAATGATGACACCAAGACCAAGCATGGGCTTTTATATATTATTTCTCCCCCCAAAACAGGCTCGAGTGTAGGATTCATGTGAAAGATTTTGGCAACTAGAAAATCATAATATGAAATAGAAAGAGACAGCATCAGGAATGTTGGATAGAATTCTGTTTTCTCAAGTAGCGTCCTTGATTTAAACAATAACCATTCCTCAAGAAGAAAACTCAGAGAAAAGAATAGTGTGTCTTTTGTACTCTACCAAATGCTTTGTGAAGAAAATGGAAATTGAGGACCAAGAAATGCAAACCTGAAACGAGCATTTTCCTCTGGGGTAAATTAAGTGGTCGGAGGGAAAACTCTAGATGGGATAGTCTTATTTTACCTGAGCTTACGTGGTGCTTCAAGAAGAGATGGAAATCTGGATGTGAATGTGAAATATCCTACAGTTAAATGTGGACGACTAACTTCATTTTTACAAAGTATCAGGCAGACAGAGCTCTTTAGCCAAAATTTGCATCCTTTGCATTATTAGACCTTCTTCCTTTGCTCCCAATTATGCTTCTACCCCTCACTTTGTCTCAGGGTCTACTCAACTCCTGACTTCCTGGGTTCTGACTCCTGCTCTAAATGCCATGCATGCCTTTGACCTTAATGAAAATTTTCTCCAAAAACAAAGGTTGCATTCACTTATCAGGTTTTCCAGCTCCTGATCCACATATTGCCCAGACCTCTAATCCTAGCACCAGACCTCCAGACCAGACCCCACAAAGAGCAAGTAGACAGGGCTCCACACCAACAAAAAATAACAGCCCCCAAATACGCTGGGCCCCTGCCAGATTTGTGTAAGCATAACTTATCATCTTGCTGGCGGAAGAGTGAGATAAATGAGAACTCAGAGGGCCAAAAACACTAAAGCCTGTCAGGACTGAAGAGAGCTCAGACATCATGGAGCCTTGGCCCAAACTTGATGCCAAAAGGGAGTGCTGGGGTTACACCCCAGATGCCTCGGTTGGCATCAGAAAACTCCAGAAAGATCCAGTGGTTTAAATTCTTCCCTTAATTCTGAGCCAGAAATTCTTAATTCCAAGGTGGAAGTATAGCAGAAAGAAGGAGGAGACCTCAGAGCAGAACTAACTCCTGGACTCTGATTTATGGGCATAACTGCCAGGTTTGGGCATGTGACAATAGATCATCATTCTTGTATTTGCTGATGCAGCTTTGAAGCCTCATTCCCAGTTCAGGGCTCTTGGCCAGAGCTCAGTATGGAAGACACAAAATAATACTGGGGACTGATTGTAGAGGAATATGTCAGTGAGTATGACATTCATGAGGGTTATGCTTGGGGGAGACAAACTGCAAAATATCAAATATTGAAATTAGATGTTGTCAGGTTTCTTTCACCAATCCCCACATGCTCCTGCTTAGTATTATAATAAATATCCATTACCCAGGAGGAAGAGGAGAGAGTCAGCAGCCATCACCAGACATCTGGCTTTGGAAGCAGTTTTGCTGAAGAGCACACAACCTGTGCCACTGAATCCAAACAGCATTCATTCTTGGTGGTCGCGAGCATCCTTGCATCCAGAGAAAGGAATCACTTTGCTATTTTTTATGGTTTAATTATATTATTGCATAAAACATTTTGGCTGTATAACTTTCTGGACTTCCCTGTTTTACAACCAATAATCCCGCTGAAATGTGAAATGTACCTAAAATTAACAAAGACAGTGTCTCATCCCACATCTCTGATTTCATTTAGGCTTGAAGAAGTAGTCCAACATCACACAGAGTACAAAGCACGGGAGCAGAGAGACCTAGGTTTGCTCCCAGCTCTGTGCCACAAAGTCACTCATTGGTGACCTAAAGTAAGCCACAGTAGTTGTCTCAGTCTTAGACTGTGTTGTTCTTTGAATGATGCCATAGAATTAGATCATCTCCAAGGGCCCTGGTAGCTCTAACACTCTACTGCTGAACTCACGCTGACATCTGAGACAGACTCATGAGACTTATCTTCAAGTTTTCATTCCTATAATGATATGTGGATGACTAGGGGCTAAAATATTGGGAAGATATCATGGAAACTTTATCATATAGACATCAGAAAAAATAGTCAACAGATTTTTGTACCATTTCTGTTTAATATTCCTTATTTCTCTGGATAAGAAATAAAGGTTTTGAGAATATCTTCAAAAATATTATGGCACTCTCCTTCTCCTCTACCCCTGGAGGTTCCACTGGGTAAGAAAGTTCTGAAAGACACGTGGAAATTTGGCCAAGCACTCCCTTCTGCAGCACTCACAGGAAGGAGGATCCAAGGATTTGCTGACATCCAGCTAGGGGTCCATTTGGAGCCATCTACAGATACTCTAGAGACATTGTGCTCTTTCAGTGAGGAAAAGCCACACATATAAAAAGCCATACTCGCTACCTATTTCCTGACCCACTGCAAACCACCACAGTCTCTTCTCATCAGTCTTTCTTCCAAAACATAAACTATACTGTGACAGCCATAATGCTTCTATTTACATTTCTGAGGCAATATTTTTAAGATCCTTGAAAGCTAGATTGACAACCATAGCCAGCCTATGACTTCATTTTTTAAAATTAAAGGTTATATTGCTCTTTCACATCTATTTCTGAGTAGCAATTCACCCCAAAACTCAATGCTTGAAGCAACAATTTATTATTTCTCATGCTTCTGTGGGCTGAGGTTTTTCTGCTAGACTCACCTGGGCCCACCTATTTTGCTGCATTCAGCTGGAGAGAGTCTCTGACTTCTTCACTGATGTCTGGCAGTTGGCCCTGGCTATTGACTGGGGGACCTTGGTTCTCCTCGGTGAGGTTTCTTATCTTCTAGTAGGCTAGACTGGTTTCCTTACATGGTGGTTTTGGGGCAGCACTTCAAGGGAACAAAGTGGAAGCCACAGGCTTCTTATGGCCTAACCTCAGAAGTTGTACATTATTTCTGGTGCATCCATTGGTCAAAGCAAGTCACAAGTCCAGATCAGAGTTAGGAGGTGGGAAAATAGACCATCTCTTGCTAGGAGGCACAGCAAAGTCAAAGAGACATGTATGTAGGCATTGCTGCTTTTTTCACCTCCATCTGCCACAGACAACTTTTAAAATGAGGCAAACCATAAGAGACTCTTAAATACAGAGAACTGAGGGTTGATGGAGGTGGCGAAAATGGGTGATGGGAATTGAGGAGGGCACTTGTTGGGATGAACACTGGGTGTTTTATGTAAGTTGTGAATCACTGGATTCTACTCCTGAAACCAAGAGTACACTGTATGTTATCTAATGTGAGAATAAAACATTGAAAGAAGAATAATAAAATCATAAAAAAATAAAATGATTTTAAATAGTAAAACAGTACAATCATGGAAAAAGCAGAATGTATCAATAATTACAAGTACAGAAATAAAATCATTCTTAATCCCTCCATCCCAGGAGAATGACTATTAATATAAGTGCATGTATGCCTCACATTTTTGTATACATCTTTACATCAGGTCAAAAAATAAATACTGTTTTGTTCCCTGATTTTTATAACCCAACAGTATGTCCTAAGCATTTCCTCATAATGTGCCTAATATATCATATTTAATGGGCCATAAATTATTTATGTATTGTATATATTTTTACTACTATAAATAATCATGTAGTGAACTTTTTTCATATAAATCTTTGTGCACATCTCTGATTATTTCTTTTTTTTTTTTAACATTTATTTATTTTTGAGAGACAGAGAGAGACAGAGCATGAGCAGGGAAGGGGCAGAGAGAGAGGGAGACACAGAATCCAAAGCAGATTCCAGGCCCTGAGCTGTTAGCACAGAGCCTGATGTGGGGCTCAAACTCACAAACTGTGAGTTCATGACCTGAGCCGAAGTCGGACCCTTAACCGACTGAGCCACCCAGGTGCCCCTGTTTATTTCTTTAAGGTTAAGTCCATAAAGTAGAATTGCTAGGTCAAAAGAAATATATATTTTAAAATTTTGAGATATTTTGCTAAATGACCGCCCATAAAAAAGTTAATATTCTGTTCTCAGCAGAGAAATATAAGAAATCCCTGTTTCTCCCTTTTCCTTAACCCTTCTGAGTCTGAGAGGTAAATACTGACATTCATAATTATATCAATTTGTATATCATTGTCAGTAATGTTAAACATTTTTCCCATTTTTACCAGCCATCTATATTCTCTCACCAACCCAGTCTATTGCTTGTCTGTCTCTGGGAATATCAAGAAAAAAAAAATGGAGAAGAAGGAGTCTTAATGGAATGTGTTCCCCTTAATTATCATTATATCAGTCTCTTTTCCCTATAGGTAAGTAGTTTACTACAAATGTGAGCGCTTAAAAATGATAAAATAATTATGTCTCATGAGTCAAGAGACCAGGTCTGGTGGGGAAGGGAAGGGAAGGGGAGGGGAGGAGAGGAAAGGAAGGTAAAGGGGAGAGGCAGAAAGAGAAAGAGAAGAAAGGGAAAAAAAGATGTGCTCAAGAGAAGGTACACAGAGGTGAAGAAAAAAAGAATTAATTTAATGAGCAGAGATGGATCAGAGAGGTTTAGAAAATCAATATTGGCTGGATGTCAGTGTAGAACTAAATGAGAACATGGGGTATAAGAACCAGGGAGATTGGGCAACCCATTACTGCATTTGGGATATGCCAGGGTTGACCCTTTTCCACCAAAACTCAGTGGTTATCCTTAAAAAATTAACAAAAGATCCTGAACCCTCACGACATATTTCAACAGCATGTTATATTTCAATAGCCCAAGAGACTCTAGTTTGGTCCTCAACTTGAAGTGAAATAGAACCACATAAAAAGGCAGAATAAATTTGTAGGCCAACATTCATCCATTCATTTATTCAACCAGCCAACCAACAACCATTGACATCTGCCATGTGCCAGATACTGTTTGGGCACCGAAGATATTGAGAAGCATTAAGTAATGATTCTTGCTCCCAAGCAACTTAAAATCTAGTAAGGCATCAAATGTTAGGGAGGAGAAACAACGTGGAAGGTAAGAGACACCTAATGATACCTAATTATTTAGACTATGAACTTATGATGTATCCACAGTGAGAGCCTTACAGTTTAACATTTGTGTCATTAAGCTTGTCTCACCACTAAGAATAAGCCAGAAAACATGGCTTTTTTTCTCAAAGCTAAAGGATTATTTAAGTCCTGAAATCTCATTCTAAACACAAGACTCTAAGGAGTTTGAACTTCAAAGTCAGTGTGTTGGAGTCTCAATCCTTTACTTTCAGGAGCCTCTTTGTCCCCTTTATAAATTTGCTTTCCTTCTTCCAGTGACGAGTTCAAATTCCAGAAATCTCAAAAGTAGAGTGGATCAGTAAATAACCAGATGTTTCCCAATCCCATGTTCAATTCCTGGGTACATGAAGATGATTTACCAGTTAGACTTAATTTAGAGATTATGATAGGAATTAGACAGAGCCTGGTATCGGGAAATGCTCTCAATATAGACATTTATTATAGGTGGCCAAATGAATAGAATGCAAAAACCAGAAACCTGGTAAGGCTCCGGAAAGCCTTTTTGTGTATGTGTTTGTGTATTTATTGTGTATGTCATGTCTGTCAGCTGCTTACCATATATCACCAATTACCATGCAGCACAACCATAATCATGTCATTAAAATATATGTAAATCTATTTTTAATAAGATTTTATCTGTCTATCTACATACACATGTATAGAGAGAGAGACATGCTCAGGCTTCTCAGTTTGTCCCAGATCAGCTCAGCGACCCTCTTACAACTTTAAAAAATTAAAGGGTACATGGTTCCTAAACTTCAGGAGTTATGGTGGGTCTTGCCTCACCGTACACGCCATTTCACCGACAGACAATCTGAGGTTCTTTCACAAAAGCATTGATTGGAGAGTCAAATGGCTGAGCATGTACTCTTAGAATTATAGCAGGAGTGATACTACCAAGAGATCTTTCTTTTTTAAAAAAATTTTTAAATTTTATTTATTTATTTATTTATTTATTTATTTATTTATTTATTTATTTTGAGAGAGAGAGAGAGCAGGGAAGAGACAGAGAGAGAATCCCAAGCAGGCTCCACACTGTCAGCACAGAGTCGCTGATGCAAGGCTTGAACTCACCAACTAGGAGATCATGACCTGAGCAGAAACCAAGAGTCAGATGCTTAACCAACTGAGCCACCCAGGCACCCCACCAAAAGACTTTTCAATAGCCCTCTACCTTTTACTGCCTCCTCTTGAGTGGTTGCCAGTTTCCACAGGTCTCTTTTCTTTTACAGGGGCTCCTGTCAGTCTGCCCCTGGACCCACCCCCTTCCTGAATCAAAACACTGGAATCTTCTATTGCTTCTCTTTAGCTAGCATGCAGAGACAGAGAAATAAAATAACAAGTGGAGAAGAGAGCAAACTAGGATAGCCTCCATGACAGGTGATCCCAGGGTGAATCTAATAATGCAGACTTGACCTTGACCTATGTCACCTTTAAACCACTTCACCAAAACTCTGTCTACTTCCAGGTCTGTGCCTCCTCTAATTTCCACCATGCTTACCTTCTTTCTTTTCATTACCTCTTCTCTATTCTCTCCTCCAGATCCTCTTCTTTTATTATCTCCTCCCCAGTGTCCCTTCCTGCAATCATCTCCACCTCGTATTTCTCACCTCTGCTTTTGTCCATACCCAACAGTTAAGTCTGTTAGCCTAGCATTACTGCAAGTAACTTAACAACAAATGCCAACAACATGCTATTGTCTATTAGACATTTCCAGCATCCAAAGGACCTGGATGGCCCAATTATTGGTCCTTTGGACAAATAAATTCAGTAAGCCACTCTGGGATACTCTTTTTGGACACTGGAATGCAAAATTTTTTCTTATAACTGACTTGAACCTGATTAGAACCTTGATTAGTGAAGAGACTTTATGCTTTCACAGCTAATTGAAAGAATCAAATCATCAAGTTTTATAGAACCAGTTTTTTTCTCTGCTTGATGGTGCAGAACTCTACAGTCTTAATCAGGTATCTATGTGACATGTGAGAAGATTCCGAAGATAATTTTTGAGGGATGTATTGCCCTATCTCCAAGCAAACCCATCACTAATCTCTATTCAGAGTGGGTCAGCCTCTCAATGTTTTAAAGTTTTTATTTAAACTCCAGTTACTTAACATACAGTCAAATATTAGTTTCAAGTGTACACTTTAGTGATTCAACACATACAATATCTGGTGCTCATCACAACCAATGCACTCTTTAATCTATATCACCTATTTAACCCATCCCCCACCCACCTCGCCTCTGGTGACCATCAGTATGTTCTCTATAGTTAAGAGTCTGTTTCTTGTTTTGCCTCTCGTTTTTCCCTATGCTCATTTGTTTTGTCTCTTAAATTCCACATATAAGTGAAATCATATGGTATTTGTCTTTCTCTGATTGATTTATTTCACTTAGTATTATGCTCTCCAGCTCCATCCATGTTGTTGCAAATGGCAAGATTTCATTTTTTTTTTAATGGCTGGATAATATATATTCTTTATTCATCTGTCTATGGATGCTTGGGTGGCCTCTGTAATGTGGCTATTGTGGATAATGCTGCTATAAATATTGGGGTGCATATATCCCTCTGAATTAGTGTATTTGTATTCTTGGGGTAAATATCTAGTAATGCAATTGCTGGATCATAAGGTAGTTCTATTTCTAACTTTTTGAGGAACCTCCATACTGTTTTCCAGAGTCAGCCTCTCGATTTTTATCCATATTTCAGTTTTTACATCTAAAATCAACCTGAATGGTTTTTCATGTACTGTCTAAAGTATATGAATCCATAAGATGAAATAGCAACACTTCCATGCCTCATCAGAGAACCAACTCTAGCCAAAAATAGAGCTAGAAACTTGTGTTTGAGAGCCCTGCAGACTTCCTGTGGTTATTGGTTTTTCTGGTCTCCTACTATTTTATTCAGATGCACCATGAGTTTTTAAAAGTTAAACATACATCCAAATGCAATTTATAAACTGTAAACATGTCCAAGTATGTTTATTATAAATCATTAAAAACAGAAAATGTTAAAGAATGAGAAAAACTTAATAAAAAGAGAAGCTCTATTATTTACTTCTTATTAATTTATTCTCCTCTTTCATTTCTAACTATATTTATTTAGGTCTTCTCTCTCTCTCTCTGATGTGTCAAGCTTATCAATATTGTTTATTTTTTCAAAAAACCAGCTCTTAATTTCATCAATCATTTTTTAGAAATTTTTTTTGTCTCTATTTCATTTATTTCTATTCTTATCTTTGTTCTTCCTTCTACTAACCTAGGGGTTTGTTATATGTTTTCATTTCAATTTTTAAAATAAGTTCATAACACTTCTGAAACATTCAAATTTGCCTTTATATTTAAAACTCCTATCTTGCTCTGTATTCCTGCAGTTAAACAGTATAATCTAAGTAAGCAATGATAGCCCAGTGATTGTAAAGAAAAATTAGCAGATTTAAATTACATCTATTTGGTCACTCTATATGATTATATGGGGTTTAATTGCATTTAAAATTTTAAATTCAGGGCACCTGGGTGGCTTAGTCAGCTGAGTGTCCAACAGGTCCTGATCTCATGATTTGTGAGTTTGAGGGCATGCATTAAGGCTCTTTCTGCCCCTTCCCTGCTCATTCCCTTTCCCTCTCTCTCTCTCTCTCTCTCAAAAATAATAAACATTAAATTTTTTTTTAATTTAAAAAGTGAATACAAACTGAGTGGTATAATATTTTTTGTCTGATAGTGCACAAAAATACTATGCTGAATATAAACAGTAGCTTTAAAATTGACATTTGGTCTTTTTCATAGTTTTTGTTGGTTTTGAAACCAAAGAATGAATCAAGAAATAATGATTATTACTGATCATTACATAGTTGTTACTAGAAATAATTTTGTTATGTAGAGAAGAGGAGTGTTAGAGTGATCTCCTCCAGGTGTCAAATATGCTAGGCATGCCACTAACTCCAAGTGTTGCCCAAAGGGCACAGTCACTGTCTCTGTTGCCCAGGCTCACTGTAAACCAATCACATTCTCTTGTGATCCTGTTCTCGTTTCTTTCCTTGCCATTCTTAACAAACCCAGGAGTCAATGCAGTTCAACTCATCTTTAATCCATGTTCTTCTGGTCATCTACTTCCCAGTCTATCACTTTCTTTACCTGGCTCCTTTAAAAAAGTTTTCACTTCTCTTCTTAAATTGCCTGTGCTATTATTTTCATCTGTGGATTGATAAGTCTCAAATTTATATCTTCAACTCTCACCTTTCCCCCAGACCCCAGAAGTATATACCCAACTCCCATGCCACCACTCCACCTGGATGTCTAATAGGAATATTAAATTGACCATGATCAAATATGATTTAATGTTCTTGCCATTATCCATGCTTTCCCCAGGGGTCCCCATTTTAGTAAATGGCATCACTCTTCAACAAGTCATTCAGAATATAACCTTGACCTTTCACTACTCTATTGCTCCTTTGCCCCACACCCAGTGCATCAGTAAACCCTAAGAGGCTCAACCTGCTATATATAACCAAAGTCTACCCAGCTCTCACTCCTTCCTTTACTGCCATCTGAGATCTGGAACTCTACAAGAGCTTGCTCTTTGGTTTCCTTGCTTACCTATTTTCTTCCACAGCAGTGGCCTTAGTAAGATTTATAAAATATAAGTGATCTTATATAAATAAGTCATATCATCCCTAAGCAAAATGCTCCAGTAATTTCTCATCAAATTTGCAATAAACCCAGAGCCCTTATGTTGGTTGATAAGTGCTCTATAACCAGCCTGGCCCCAGTTGTGTTTTTGACCACTTTTCTCACTTCTCTTGCCTTTACTCACTTTGCTCTCTTCAGACACACTGCTTTTGTTGTATTCCTTCAACACCAACCACCCACCCCCCTGCCTTAGGCTCTTTATACTTGCTGACCCTTAGCCCAAAACATTTGTCCCAGCTTTTTCTATGGCTTACCCCACACGTCTGCCGCTCATTGCTTATAAGTCATCTTTTCTGAGGTGTCTTCCCTGAACACATTGCATTATATACAACACAGAAGCACATCCAATTGTCTTGCCTTCATTTCTTTCCTTCAGGGAATTTTTTAATATCTGACATATTGTATAGTTATCTTACACCTTAGAGTATAGTCTCAAGAGGGCAAAAACCTTGCCTGCATTGCCCACTGCTGAGTCACCAGAACTAGAATTAGTATAGAGAAGCTCTATAGTTGTTGAATTAACAAATGAACTAATCTACCCAACTTTTATACCAAATCCAAGCCTGTGCTCTTTTGTGTTCTATATTATTCCTTTATTTCCTCAACTCTTATCAGTGAATTAAGGAAGCATCCTTGCCTTTTTGCTGGCACCATTAAGCCCCATCCTCAAAGTTTCCTGAGAGAGATATGTAGAAGTAGCTGTTCCTCAGGGGGCATCTTTAGGGAAAGGGACAGTGAGGCTGGTCACAGCAGAAGTAGATCCAGGCTTTCCCACCTGACAGCCTCCAATAGTGGTCATCCAACAGCCATTCTCTGCTACTTCATCTAGCTTTTGAATCGTGGGATTCAATCCTGGTGACCATGTGCTCCACTGTGGAGACTGTATCATATATAGGTCCAATGGTCTAAAATAAGGGATTGTAGAGATCTACTTAATTTCTCAGCCACTAATGATGTAAAATGAGGTCATATGACCCAGAACTGAACAATGAAATACAAGGGGAAATCTGCTTGAGTTTCTAGGGGAAAATTTGCTTCCAAAACAGAAAGGCAAAGCCTCCAAAAGAGAATGGTTTTACCCCGACCTCCCTTCCTGTGGGGAATAAGCTTAGGAATTCTCTGAGCTTGCACCAATGGGTTAACAAGGCATAAAGAAATAGAAAGCCACAGGATGAATGCGTCCAAGATTAGGCAAACAAGATTAGGTAAACAGGGCAAAGGCCCTCAGTAGAGGACAAAGGTATAGGAATAGGAAATCTCAGGATGAAAACATCCAAGATTAGGTAAACAAGATTAGGTTTTCAGGGCAGAAGTGCCACCCAATTTAGTACAATAGCAGAAAGTTGCTTTCACAGGAAGGAAGGAAGGAAGGACAAAAACAGGTAAACAGGGCTATAGACCCCAGTTGCCCAGAGCTGAGCTAATTAGCAAAAGAAAGGTGCCTTATTGATCCTGAGGTAGCTTGCTCTTCTTTCTTGTCCCCTAGGCAAGTTTAGGTAAACAGAGGTGGCGCCTCATGTCTACTGTGTTTTGTATCCACCCAAACCCCTAACACCGCTTATCTTCAAAACCCCTTTCCCTCATGCCCATGAGTTAATGTTCACAATTTCATTGCCTCTTTGTGCAAGTCCATCATGCTTGTAAGCCTTCTGATCCTAAGAAAAATGGAGCAAGGACCCTTACTCGCATTTCTTGTCTCCTCCCAGACATTAGCCTCTCTCGCATTTCAATCCTGCATCTGCTCTTTTGCTGGACAAGAGAGAACTCCAGACCCAGAGTCTACAACACCTTCCTGCTCAGGATCTTGGCTGAGGATGTGATACCTGCTACCTTGGGCCTATGAAAAGAGAAGATCAAGGATGAAAATCCAATGAATTGAGGATGGTAGAAAAAAGGCAAAGCATCAGTCTTGATCTCCAACAAGAACCTTCAATCAAACACTATGCTTCTGGTTAAGTAAATAGTACGTACGCTTCCTTGTTTGCAAACCAGTGCTAATCATGTTTCTGTTACTTGTCTACAAATGGGATTAGCCAGGGCAATAAAATGATGTCTAAACAGGTGACATATAGGGCTCTCACTCAGAAGACCATAAAATCACCTCTTGCTGATGAAAGATCAAACAAGAGACCTATAACATGGGGCAGTTAACAGAATGCTCAGGTGCTGGCCTTATCAGGTTGCCAAGAAGAAAGGAAAGGGAAGAATAGAAAGGCAGAAGGACTCCCCTTGGCAGAGAACCAGAACAAAGGCAGCTGTTGCTTATCATGGATGCACTGAAGTTTATCACAGTTGTGTGTCACACTCAAGCAAGCAGTTCTTTGAAAGTGTACTGGGGAGTGTGTTTGTTTGTCTGCGCTTTCTTATGTGTTGAGGGGTGCCTAAGTCAGTTACCATAAGGTATAGAACATCCTTTCCTGGCCAGTCTTTGTAGACCTCTTCTGAACTCATCTGTGAGTTAATTTGCTCTGCAGCCACCCTCCCTGGTTCTTCAAACAGCTTGGAGAGATCCGGAGTCTTCCATACTGGCACTGATTTTCTCCTATCTGTTCTCTCTTGAGACTGTTCACGTGTTCCCTTCCTTCTCGACCATACTGGAGCTCAGAGATCTCAGCTTTCTATCTTTCCTCCCAGCCCCAGGACATTGCTGTTCTACAGGATGAAGCTTACGTCTTACTTCCTTCTCATTCTCATCCTCCTTCTCCAGCTGATGATCCCAAGGTATGCTCAGTGTTCCTTGGACTCCATCGTGGACACAAAGATAAAGGAAGCTCTCACTGGCTTAGGTAACTGACTGAGGGCAGAGAGTGGGAGAGAACCCCTGATCATGCCACCTATTCCTAAACCCAACTTCTTCTTGGTCCCATCCCTAGATCCCAGCTTCTATTAAGTCCACTCAAGCTTAATCTTCCTGCCCAGGGCTTTTTCTGCGCCCATATCATTTTTGGACTGCTGGCTAAAATTTGAGGTTTCTCTAATGATAATGAGCTTGATGATGGTGGTAATGAGGAGGAATATAATTATAATTTATGGACACTCATTACAAACGAGGTATAGTGCAAAAATTTACATAGATAACCTCAATTTTCACTTTATGAAATAAGTACAACTATTACTTTCATTTTATAAATGAGAAAACTGAACTTTAAAACCTAGTGAGTAGCATGATTATGGACACAGTGACACTTCTGAGGTAAAAGGAGATTTGGAAGGGGACTATCAGAGACAGCTATCATGGGCAATACCCCTTCTTCTCTTCTGTTCAGAATTAAATCCTGCCCCAGTAGGGGCGCCTGGGTGGCTCAGTCGGTTTAGGCTCAGGTCATGATCTTGGGGTCCATGAGTTCGAGCCCCGCATCGGACTGTGTGCTGACCTCTCAGAGCCTGGAGCCTGTTTCAGATTCTGTGTCTCCCTCTCTCTCTGACCCTCCCCCATTCATGCTCTGTCTCTCTCTGTCTCAAAAATAAATAAACGTTAAAAAAAATTAAAAAAAAATAAATCCTGCCCCAGCAAAGTAGATTTCATGTACCAGTATCTTTAGCTCAGGCAAACTGTCTTTCTGCCCTGCAGCTAAGTAACTTCATGAGGAGGAATGGTGAGTAAGATGCCCTGTGCCCACCCCATCCATCCCCCAGCACCTATACCTTTCCTTGCCTCATGATTGTATTAGCCTGGAGGTGAGTTGTAACCTCTGGTTCCCAGTGATCTCTTACCCATTCTTATTCCCCTTAATGATGCTACTGAGGGCTCTTGGGTTTATGTCTCTCCCCTTCCCACCTCCCTTTCATGAGCTCACATATCAGTGCTCCCTCCCCTCCTTGTCCTGTTATGATCTGTTACCTACCATTCCCCCTGTCCTTCATCTCCCTTTCCCAGTCTATTCCCTTGTCTGGTGAGTAGGGCCAGCACACAGATAAATATATCATGAATCTAAGGAAAGAAATGCCCAGGCCCCTCATTTTCACAGACCTCTTCCATGGCCATATACCTAAGTTTGTTTTAGTGATTTTTAAATTTTTTTCCTTAAAGAGGGCTCTCAAAATCAAATTAGTTTGCAGTCCCACAAAACTTAGATCTACCCCTGGGCTGCACAGATATGAAAAATGGTAAGTGTACACCTCCCTCCTCTCAAAATCCAAGGGTTCTGACATCTGTGTCTCATGTGTCCATATAGGAATGGTTGTCACCAGCTGTGCTTGTGGCTATGGCTGTGGTTCCTGGGATATCCAGGGAGAAACCACATGCCACTGCCAGTGCAGCACTATAGACTGGACCACTTCCCACTGCTGCCACCTGACCTGAGGGGGAGGAGGATGAGAACCCAACTGTGTGACCATCACAGTAATGAAACTACACATCAAACAGGAAACCTGACTCAAACTGTCCCTTGCATTTGTTACAGCCTGCTTCTTGGGTAGTAAAGACAACTCTTTGCATCTCTCTGTGTTTGTATTTTTGATATTACTGCCCTGGGCTTAGAATTCCTCTAGCCAGAAAATTTCTCCAGGGTCCCAATTACTCCATCTCATCAAGGATTAGTAAAAATATGGGGAGACTGGGAAATTTGAGATTAATATTCCAGCCTCCTAGTTCCCTCATTGTTTAACAAAAGGACAATGATTATGCCAGACATTTTGCTTGGCACAGAGAAAGTAAATAACATGCATGCTCCTATGAGGCTCACTGAATAGAAGAGTGGGTTCCAAACTAAGTGCAGGCAGATTTTCCAAGGTGGAGGAGGTAAGGATGGTTTTAAAAGAATAAATTTCTAGATTTCTGGCTTGTGTATATACTGTTTCCTAAACTTATGTGTCAGAGATCTATTTTGATCAAAGTGATGAATTTGCCATTGTCTTTCTCCCCAATAACAAAACAAAAATACAGCATTTATCTGCCATTGAACCTTACCATAATTCATCATCCTGGGATATAAATATCTGCAGAATGGAATGGTCCAAAATACTGGCACCAATGTTGAGTGATCCAGTGACTGGGTAACAAGTCCTTTCACAAGTTGCAGGACTTTCAGTGTTTGACACAATATTGAAAGAGGGTATCATCCAGTTATTGATTGGTAGACCACCAAAAATAATTTTAATAATAAGCTTCAGTATGACTTTTAACAAGTAACTCAAAAAGAATTCAAACAAATTGAATATTACTACAATAAAAATTTTCCCTTCCTACATACTTAATTATGAAGAAATTATCTCAAAGCTTATAAATATGAAAAGAAAAAGAAATATATTGGCTCTAAATTTCATCTCTCTAGGATTATTTATTCATGGATAAATAAATTACTGAAAGAAAAAACAGCTCCATTTCTCTCATTTAAGAAATACATTTCTAAAATATACCATTGGTGTTTATTACTTTTCAAAATTTGTTATAAATGTTTGTTCAATTGTGTGCTATTAATCAGTGTAATAATAACTTAATACCCCTACTTATGGCAAGTAGAATGAGTCTTTTAAAATATAAATGAAAATTATGTCAAATTTTTGCCCAAATTACACATTCTTTTTTTTTTTTTATTTAAAAAAAATTTTTTTTTCAACGTTTATTTATTTTTGGGACAGAGAGAGACAGAGCATGAATGGGGGAGGGGCAGAGAGAGAGGGAGACACAGAATCGGAAACAGGCTCCAGGTTCTGAGCCATCAGCCTAGAGCCTGACGCGGGTCTCGAACTCACAGACTGAGAGATCGTGACCTGGCTGAAGTCGGACGCTTAACCGACTGCGCCACCCAGGTGCCCCCACCCAAATTACACATTCTAGTGACTTCTCATTACACAGAAAATAAAATCCCAAATGTTTATCATGGCCAACATTATCTGCATATAGCCATTGGCTATATTTCCAACTTCATTTTGGATCCTTCACCCTGGCCACATCTGAGTTCTTGGTGTTCCTATAAGCAATGATCACCCTCCCTCCTTAGGCCTTTCCACTTCATGTCCCTCCTTTGCCATAGTTACATGGTTCTTCACACACAAGGTCAATCTATTTCAGAGAAGCCTTCCAGAATGCTCTATATCTTGTCCTTTATTTTTTTGTTGTTTTTTAAATATTTTTAAATGTTTATTTATTTTTGAGACAGAGAGAGACAGAGCCTGAATGGGGGAGGGTCAGAGAGAGAGGGAGATACAGAATCCGAAGCAGGCTCTAGGCTCTGAGCTGTCAGCACAGAGCCTGACATGGGGCTTGAACTCACAGCCCGTGAGATCATGACCTGAGCCGAAGTCAGAAGCTCAACCAACTGAGCCACCCAGGTATCCCTGTCCTTTATTTATTTTTTTTAATGCTTTCTAGTCCTGGCTTCAAAACATGTATTCATCTGTTAGTATATTATCTTCCCCCTTGAAACACGTAATCCATGAAAGATGACATTTTGTCTAACTTGGATATCATTGAATCCACATTGCTTAGAACAGAACCTGGCCCATGGAGGAGTTGCAATGGACAAACAAATTAGCCTACTATCAAGTTTGAGTCAGCTCCCTTTCTTGCTTTCTATCCAGCTTCCTGTACCTCAGCATTGGTCACTGAGGGACAGACATTGTTTCATTGGCCCCTGGGTCTCATGCTCAAGGTGCCTGTAGAAGAAATATCAGAGGGTATGTCTTCTAAAGAAAAAGTCAGAGAATGAAGGTGGAAGTCAGAGAGTTTAGCAACAGTAGAAGCAGAAGTGGATTTTGTTGTACTGGCTGATATAGTTGCCCACTGAGTTGCCAATTTCCCCTTCCTCTGTGTGAACATCATCCTGGTTTCATTCAGAATGGTAATGTTCCCAGTCCTGAAGGATAAATTATTGTTTTAGTCAATAATGAAACTTCTACTCCTCTTGGCCAAGTATTCTCTTTCCTAGACACCTTTGCATGGGGTGGAGTTGGGGAATGTGACCCATATCCGTCCAAGAAGACAGAAGAGAACTCTTCTTGGGTCTTTTGAAAAAGAGTTTGCTTCCTAGATGAAAAACAGAGACTCAAAAGTGTCCATGACAATTTTGTTGCTTTGGATTTGGGTGTGAGGTGAGATCTGGAGCTGTGATCATGAAGTTAGTCAACCGTCTTGTGATCTTTGAGGAGAAACCACAAGGATGGTAAAGAAGAAAGAGGGAAATAATCTGAAGATGCCAGAACAGAGAATCTGAACAAAGTGTAGAATCTCATTTCTTCATAAGTAAATAATCAACGTTTGTATTCATTCATTTTTATGAGAATTTATTGAGTTCTGCTGTGTGATTGGCAGTGGGATTCAGTGGTAGCTAAAATAGGCAAAAATTACTGCATTCATGGAGGTTCCATTCCAGTTCTAAGCTTCTACCAGTTGGGATTTTTGTTAGTGTCCCACGGATGGAATTAGTCAAGGATAATGTAATAGTGTCTGAGTAGATGACAACTAGAGTCCTAAGATCACGTCTTTCTGTCTCTTCCTGTTGAAGGAATGAACAAAAGGTCTATAATGAGAGATGTCAACAAACTTGGCAATTCCTGACAAGCCAGTGGCCAGGCTTGTGGGACTGCCAAAAAGAGTGGGGTGGGGAAAAGAGAAAGATGGAAAGACTTCCCCAGCAGAGAATCAGAGAAAAGGCAGCTGGTTGTTCTCCGGACACAATGGAGATTTTTTCAGCTTCTTCCTGAAAGCTTGACCCTTTCCAGCTGACTTTACTGCCTCTGTTCGTTGGTGGAGGGGAGGGAATACCCTCATCACATGCTGCCATGTTGAAAAACATCCTTGCCCTCCCAACCTTGGCAGCCCTTCCTTAAACCTGGCTGTGTGAGCCTGATGCATAGCTCTCTTCCCTGACATCTCTGCCTCTCCCTAGTCCAGCTGCTTCCCTACAGTGCTTTCCCACCTCTCCCCTCTAGACCCCCAATTTTTTTTCATCTGCTCTCCAATTTTTTCTCATGGCAGGATGCTGTCTTCTGTCAGGATGAAGCCTTCTGCTTACCTGCTCCTCATCCCGCCTTCCAACTCATGAGCTCAGGTGTTCTCAGTGCTGCTGATGCTTCAGCATATGAAAAGGTAAGAGCAGCTCTGGGTGAGCTGGCTGACTTATAATGGAGGTAGCAATGGGGGTGGGGGCAGTTATATCCCAAATTCTCAATCCTGCTATTTGACTCTACTCCATTTCCTAGCCCATCTCCAGATGGCAACTTCTAACTGGAAGATTCATCCCCAAACTCCCTACCTTCTCCATGCCTAATGGGTTCTTAGAGCTGCTAGTGACTCAGTGATGAAGCCTACATCTAACATTCTTTAGCACTTAGCATGTGCTAGGCACTGTTAGGCATTCTGTTATTATTTTATTAACTGCTCGCTACAACTTTATGAGGTAATACTGCTATTTCCATTATACAGAAGAGAAAACTGAGGCTTAGACAAGCTCTGTAATTTATCCAGCAGTACACAACTATTAAGTGGCTCAATCCTGGATACACTGACTCCTTTGCATAAACAGAAGGGTGATGTGGGATTGGGGGCGGGGGGCTAGCCAGTGTGCATCCTGCCCTAGCTCTTTGTCTCCCCTACATAACGTAAACCCTCAGACTGCATGAAATAGCTCTTTTGTAGCAGCATCACTAATGAAAAAACCTGTCCTCCTGCCTCTCATGTAAGTAATTACATGAAGATGGGAGTGCTTGCTCATCCCATGCCCTTTCTCATACCTACACTCAGGCTGCCAACACATTACTGTACCAGCAGATTATCTCCAAACTCAGTATTATAATGTCACTGGGTTGGATCATAACGCCTATATCCATCATTTTCATCCATCCCTCCCAAGGGATGATGTCTTTCCACTTCTTTCCGTCTTCTTTAACTGCCCCACTCCAATCTTTTCTTTCATCCAGTACCCTGCCATATCACTTCCTTCCTCTTCTGCGTCTTCCATTTCCCCCTTCCAATCTAACCCCATGATGTTTCTGCCCCACCCAAAGGGAGGAGGCAAAAGATAATTGGGGAAGGCTTGCTCCTGTGCCCAAGCCTGTGGCTCCTGGGATGTCTGCTCCAGCAGTGCAATCCTGTAGGGTGTACACTGCCCATTGCTGCCTCCTCATCGAAGTGAAGGAGGTGAGATCTGAGTCTGGGGACCATGAAGGCAATAAAACCATGACCCCCACCAGGAAACCTCCACCTCCTTTCCTTCAAGCCATGACTTCTCAAGTCCCCTTTACCTGTAACATCCCTGCTTTACCAATAGTAAAGATAGTCCCTTCCTCTCTCTGTGTTTGTGTCTTTGGTGTTATTAGCCTCTGCTGAGGTTCTGTGAGAGGGCAGAGACCACGGAATGGGTAGTGGAGGAAAGACGCTGTAGCTGTCAACCACAGACTGTGACCCAGCTACAGAGGCAGAGAAATTAGAAGTTATGTTTTACATTAGTTAATTGTTTCTTGTCTTCCTTTTTTCTCCTCGTTAAGTTTTATGGAGAACCCTGGGTGGTAGCTAATGTTTTTGGTTTTAGTTTCCATTGGGGAAAAGAATATATAGCTAGGTTCCTTCCACACTGGGTCATTGTGTTTTACCAAAGCCAGAGTTACTGTCAGGGGGTTAATTTCTATGTTGTTCTCTCTCCTGGTTTCAGGATCTGTTCCTTCTCCTGACATTTCATTGGATTCTCCTCAGTTACTCAGCTTGGGTGTGCATCTATCTCCTGTTAAAAATTCTGACAGGGGGCGCCTGGGTGGCGCAGTCGGTTAGGCGTCCGACTTCAGCCAGGTCACGGTCTCGCGGTGCGTGAGTTCGAGCCCCGCGTCAGGCTCTGGGCTGATGGCTCAGAGCCTGGAGCCTGTTTCCGATTCTGTGTCTCCCTCTCTCTCTGACCCTCCCCCGTTCATGCTCTGTCTCTCTCTATCCCAAAAATAAATAAACGTTGAAAAAAAAAATTTAAAAATTCTGACAGATATAATTACCAGTAATAAATCTGTCCCTCCTCCACCCTTTTATACCTAAGGGAGTACAAGGCATTTAGAACCTTCATAGAACTTACATATTCTAGATAATCATATATTTTAGCCCTGACTGCTCTCTCTGTTGATGAAAGCTCATGCTGATGGCTTCATTTATATTGCATTGCCACAAACTAAGCCCAGGCCCTTAGTTTTTTTTTAGGAGAGTTAGCACATACTGACATGCCACTATTTACAAAGCACTATGACAGGAGTTTTACACACAGTATATCGTTTAAATGTCACAAGAATGGCAGATGCACTGTACGCATTACTCAGGCCAAATATGTTGGGATGATCCCTGATACCTCTCTATTCCTTATCTGACACATGGGGGTACTCAGCAAATGTTTTGAATGGGTCAACAAACATTTCTGTGGTAAAGGTATTATCTACATTTTGCAGTAGCAACTGAGGCTGAGGGCCACTGAGAAATCTGCCCAAAGTAACACAGCTGGGAAGTCAGAGTTGAGAGACTCTAATCCTGTTCTGTGTGATTCTGAAGCTGCCTCTCCCCTACGCCAGGCTGTGTCCCAACATGGACCTCCATATTAGCCTCTACTCTTTCTAATCCTGCCCTACCTGCTGCAACCCACTGTGCCCATCTGCACAAGGTTCTCTCCTGAAATCACCTCTTTTCAAATCACTCAAAAAAATTTCACTGCCCCCCCACCCATTCCATTGCCTGTGGACCAAGCTTACCATCCTCAGCTTTGCTCCAGTGTCCCCCACAAGCAACTCCAGTCTACTCTTCCAACCTTATTTGCTGCTGCTGATCCTCTGAGGACCTTCATTCTACTCAAATGTGTCTATTCCTGGTAGCCCTAATCCACTCTCTGTACTTCTTTTTCCTCTATACCTTTGTATAATCCATTTCCTCTATCCCAACTACCACCCCACTGCCACAGCCCACTTTTCCATCCCCCCAAACCCAACCCCAGTCTATAGAAAGCCTACCTGCCCTTGAAGGCCAGGAGCAAAAACCTCATCCCTAATGAAGCTGTTTATGACCAACCTCAGCCCACAATGACCACGACTTCCTCTTGTTTCCAATATCTGTCTACACCTTCATTTTGCACTTGTGGATTGCCTCCTATAATTGTTGATTATCTCTTTGTGTATTATATCTCATTTCTCCTACTATATTTTGAGTTTTATGCACAGCAAATACCATGTCATATCCATCTTTCCGAGTGCTTAGGATAGAATTTTACACAGTATAGGAGTTTCATACCTGTTCTTATATATCATTGCATGCTCTTGAATTTGAATGAAGTACAAACAAGATCCTAGACTGACTACTCTATTTTAGTGTTTTATTTCAGAGATAGGAAGCACATACTGTGTACAGAGCATTGGCTTTAATTAGACAGATGGACCTTCACATCTCGTCTTTTTTTCAAAACCTACTCTAGGAATCTGAGTTCCCTTTTCTGTAAAATGGAGAAAATATTACCTTCCTCATAGGGTTGTCTTAATGATTAAATGAGGTTCCTGTGCTAAATACCTAGCACAGTGATTTTGGCACATAGAAAACACTCATTAAGTGGTACTACCTTGGAGCTATCAGAAGCATGTGAGCTATTATCATGGAAAACTGTGTACCCAGGAAGCCTCCCAGCCACCATCCAGTCCATCCTGTATCTTTTTTCAGGTGATAATTGGAGGGTGAGGGGTTTGATCAAGGTCAAAGAGATTGCTAGTGGGACAGCAAACACCAGCAGTCAGATCTTTGATTTCCCAATCCAGTACTCTTTCCAGTTTACACCGTTTCTCATGATAAAAGCATATAGCAGTCAAAAAGTATTTAAATCTCTTTTACTTTTTTTCTAAATAAGCAATGGCTCTCCTAAACTCTTGTTGAAAATTACACCCTAGAGGCTAATCTTTTTCTTATAAAAAGAAGAAAGGATATAGCATTCTGGTTTTGACTTATAGAGAACTAGAATGAACATCACTCTCACACCTACAATAAGACAAAGAGTGGACAGATGGCAAGTTCATGCCTTTTTTTGGAACCCACTGGAGGGCAGAAGAGAAAAACTAGCCCAAATCCGAGGAGCAACATCTTCTGAGGGAGAAATGGAATTTAAGCTGTTGTTTACCTGGGGCAGGTACAGCCATAAGAAGAAGCTGGACGGTTTCTGTAGTCTCAAAGTATTTCCCCTCAAATACTATTAGGTACAAAGGGAAAAATCATGACTGTACAGCAGATAAACCTGGAAGACATCACCTTAACTCAGTGATTAAAGTGAACATCACCAGTACACCCTGACAAGATACAGTGACGTGTACATTACTTCTGTGGTATTCTTGCCAAAAATGCATAACCTCTGTCTAATTATGAGAAAGCATCAGACAACCCCAAATTGAGGGATGGTGATCAAAAGAATTGGCCTGTAGTCTTAGCAGTGTCAAAGTAAAAAAGGGCTGAGGAATTGTCACAAACTGAAGGATACTAAGGTGGCATGACAAATGTAGTATGGGATTCTAGACTGGATCCTGAGAAAAACAGGATATTAACAACAACAACAAATAAACAAACAAACAAAACTGGAAAAATCTGAGGAAAAATAATCTGTAGTTTATTTAATAGTATTATATCAATGTTTATTTCTTAGTTTTCATAATTCTGATTATACAAGATGTTAATATTTGAGGAACCTGAGTGAAGGGTGTAGGAGAACTTTATTATTTTTGTAAGTTTTCTGTAAGTCCAAACTGTTTCAAAATAGAAGTTTTTTAATGTTTATTTATTTATTTTGAGAGAGGGAGGGAGAGGGCACATGCCCACCAGTCTGCAAATGGGGGAGGGGCAGAAAGAGAAGGAGAAAGAATCCCAAGCAGGCTCCATGCTGTCAGCACAGAGCCCAAGGTGGGGTTCAATCCCACAACCCTGGGATCATGACCTGAGCCAAAATCAAGAGTTGGATGTTCAACTGACTGGGCTACCCAGGTCCCCCTACATCTGCTAACATCTATAGGCAGTCTGTTTTCAATCTGTCTGCTTCAGAAGGAAGCAAAGTATCTGTGAAATATCAGGCATCAAAATTTCATTTTAGGTGGACAGAGGGAGAAGTCCAGAATGGACACTTAAGTCAGGTAGCCATCTTCTTTCTTTCTCATGCTGGGAGGGATATCAGTCAGACTACTTAAGAATAAGTTACTTCCTGGGGCGCCTGGGTGGCGCAGTCGGTTAAGCGTCCGACTTCAGCCAGGTCAAGATCTCATGGTCCGTGAGTTCGAGCCCCGCGTCGGGCTCTGGGCTGATGGCTCAGAGCCTGGAGCCTGTTTCCAATTCTGTGTCTCCCTCTCTCTCTGCCCCTCCCCCGTTCATGCTCTGTCTCTCTCTGTCCCAAAAATAAATAAACGTTGAAAAAAAAATTAAAAAAAAAAAAAAGAATAAGTTACTTCCTTATCTGGACAGAGTATAAATATATTCAACTATATTAATGTCATAGTTAGACAAACTAAAGAATAAAACACCAAATTTTCAAGATGCTTATACAAACATTGATCTTGGCCCTGAACATCCTACTAGAGCTAATCTATGTAACTAAATAAAAAAAAAAAGGTATATAAAGAGTTGATTGTCTTTGCTTTTTCATCCCCAGTGAGAGGGGGTGGTCTTATAAGGTAGGAGCACAGTCCCTATAAAATTTTAAATGTAAGGAGTGGTCAGGAGGATGGTGGAACAGGAAGTTTCAGCCCTCATTTCTCCACAGAGACACCAGTTTGAGAATGATATACACACCACAATATCTTCGTGAGAAGTCTAAAATCCAGTTAAGAAGTTGCAGTACTCCAGATGAGCATGGAACCTTTAATACCTGCATTGAAACACATAAGAGCAACTTCACTTTTCGCACATCAGCCCCTCTCCGAAGCCAGCACAGCCTCAGCATCAAGAGAGATGGCCTTAGCCTGCAATTTCTCCCTGCAGGCCGGGGAGAGAAGTGTGCATCCAATGTCTTGGACTTTCAGCATGCTGCCCAAAGGGCTGGTTTCTGTCTCACCTCACCCAGAGCACTGATGAAACCAGCAGCTAAGAACAAAGGAAAAGAGAAGGATGGCTTGCTGTGCCCAGGACAGTGCCACAAGCTTGAGGAAAAAAAAATAAACCACAAGAACTTGAGATTTCTCTATAGGAAAAAAGAAAGAGGAGTGGACACCAGAAGGAGCAAGAAATTATGGGCTCCTGAAAAGAAACCAAGAAATCCCTAAAATTAGGAATTTACATGCATAAGTCCAGAGAAGACATATCCATAGAAAAGGTTTGAGAAATATGCAGAATCTCTATCAGCGCTGATTGGTGAAGGTCTTCTGAACCTGTCAAAACCAGTCCATAAAAACTGGGAGAGGTGGCTATTTCTTCCAATGCACAGTCACCAACACAAAACTACAAAGAACATGAAGACTCAGAAACATCACCTCAAAGGAACAAAATAAATCTGCAGCAGCTGATCCTAAATAAATGGAGATCTGTGAATAGCCTGACAAATAATTCAAAGTGATCCTCTTAAAGAATATCAGTGAATCAAAGGCTTGAAATTTCCCCATTGTTACGAATAATGCAAGCAACTGTGAGTCAGGCTATGCCTGGATATTTCTGCCAAATATCTCCCAAATAATTCTTCCTGATCAAGGCTGGAGTCTCGCTGGTAGCAGCAAGGCATGTACTTACACAAATTCCCAGGATGGAGGAAGAAATAAACTGCACCTTAAAAGATAATGAGTTGAATAGGAACCTCATGGGGGAATCCAGCTCTTCAGCTCTTCAGCTGAATAGCAAATAGCACAGCTCTTCAGCTATGAGTTAGGTAATATGTGGGGGGCAAAAGTCTGACCAAATCCTCTCCCTTTTTATAATCTAAAACACCATAGGCATTAGAGCACATTTAAGGTGGATGGAATCTTTTCACAAGGATCTTGCCCTTACCTTTACAGGAATTCGGAGAGACCTCCTATACCCCAGCCTCCAGTAAGTCTGGTTCTTTGGTAGGGTAGGTCTCTGTGATCACTTAAAAATCCATCAGCTTATGTTTAAAGGGAACAACTGGAAGATGGCCATATGATGACAGAACAGTCTGTAACCAACAGAGTTGGAAAGTTTCACCCTGCGTTGTTTCTCTTCATTGACCCCCCAAAGTAGGCTGATGAGCACCAAGGGCTGGACTATGGTTCCGAGTGCCTTCTAAATAAATTTATGATTTGAGTCCCCCCAAAATGCCACGTATTCTTGATTCAGATAATGCAGACTGTCAGAGTGTATGGTGGATTGGGCCTGTTTAGAATGACAATGAACCATTACCCAGACCTAAAAATGATAGAATTTATCAGGGCCCAATGTATATTGCACCTAGCATATCCACTGGCATATCCTATATCACTCTTCACCATACCCATTAGCCCTCTTGCACAGAGGGGTGATTGAAGTATAGAGCTGGGGTTGTACCATCTTCTGGACACAGCAAAGGAAAGCACACCTGAACATATGAGCTTGAAAGGTCACCCGGGCTCAAATATGTTTAAAACATATTGAGTTTGGAAATGTCAGTACTTATTGGGTATTGACCTAATGTCTTAAAATGGTGACTAATCAGAAATTAGACTGGCTAAGTTGCCATGACAATTAAAAAACTGAAACAAAATTTAAGAAAGCACCTGACATCTGATGGCCTGAATGCTTATCTTTAAGGGTATAAAAGCATTAATATAATGTTCCTTTTGTGCATGGGAGTAATAAGTGCCACAGAGAATAAAATATTACCAACCCCATCAATAAGGATGTTTAGATAAAATAATAGTGTTTAGGTCTCTTTGTCTATTATGAACTTGTTGTGACAGGTAAATTTTTGACTGGCTTCTAGCCTAATTGCTTTGGAATAATGGTTGTATATGAGGTAATTGAGCAGTAATAAGTAATAAGCTCCCACATATTGAGCCTCTGAAACCACCGCCTGGTTGTAAATCATAAGCATAGCTAACCTTTCAGATAAAAATGGGCTCTGGTGCAAAAATTTGTCTGGTTGGGATTCACCTCATACCTAAAAATGTCTGAGGCCAATAAAAACATTACCACTATGAAACTGAACATTAAGTCTCCATCCCTTGTGTAATTCTGAGTTCAGTGACCAGACCATGGTTTAGATGGGAGCAACCAAAATGACCATAGGACGTAATTAGAACCATCTGACAATAACAAAGCATGTCAGTGAACAAAAAGCACTGGGCTTGAGGGAAGCCTTGGTAAAAAGTCTTGTAGTACACTGGCTTGGATGGATGCTTTTTGCTTCATGTTTTGTTATAAATGCTTTATCATATGGTTTTAATTCTTTGTGATGCTACAGGTCTTTGTCTTCAAGCCTTGTTGAAATAATTGTACAGCTGTATCATAGTTGAGGTTTTCCTGCAGACTGACCAAGGGATCACTTTCCGTTGACTACTGTGAAATGAAAACTAAGCAAAATTATAAGCTAGAGATAGTTGGAGTATTACAGACTTGAAGGAAAGATATGAAAGACAACCAAAATGAACTGTAATCATATACTTATGCTTGAGACAAGGGATGCTCTGTGCTTCATAGTTAGATATGCCAAGCTCCTATGTAAGTAAAATTTGAACAGGCTAAACAATAGACTCTGCCTAGCAATTTAGGCTCCACATAGATTCACATTTGTGTCTAAGCAGAGAACAGTGAGCTGCCCATGGCATATATGCAAGTCAAATGATATCCAAGGTAGTGATCCCAGAAGATGACCTTACTCAACCTGGAGCATTAGCTTAGCTTGATAACCCAGACCATAGGGAGACTAATGGACAAGTTGTTCCTTCCCTGAATTATAGAAGATTCTTGAGGGGGTTGTGCAAGCTGTGTCGAAAGACAGGGCTGGCTTGAGTAGGAATTTCTGAAAACATTAGGAATGAGCTTGGGAGAAAAGGGAACTGCTCTGCCTGAAGGGGAACTTTAGAGCCAATGTTCATCTTTTGGCTATTCAGAAGTGGCTTCCACCAACCATCACATCAGAATGAGGATCCCTCTAACAGGCCAGCCCAAATGCTGTACCTCTTTACCAATGCCTGGTCAGTGACATTGTACTTTTTCCCCACTGTTTTTTTCTTCTTCCAGCTGTCTCCTGAGACCTTAACCTGCTGTAACCTGGCTGCAAGGCTTTTCAGTCCCTATTTTTTCAGGAGTATCCATATCCCCAATCCTAAGGCATCTTCTTATTTTTTACTCTTCATTTCCTGTTCTATTCCAGGATATAAAAGATGAAGCTCTTTCTTCGAGTACTCATTTTCATCTTCCTTGAGCTGGTGGCCCTAGAAGGGGCCCAGAACATCTCAGGAATGGCTGTGGGTGAGAGTATAGTACAGGAAATGATTCCCATAGTAAGTGACCTGGGATCTCCCACCCATATTCAGCTCCCTAGACTCTACCACAAATCCATGCCCAGATCCCAGACACCAACAAGTCTAGCACGGATTGTTCTCACTCTTCATGGAATTCATGACCCAGATGTCTCTAGAATAACCTTGGACACAGTGACTTCTTGTAGGGACTGAAGTAGGTGAGGTCTCTGAAAAATTGTCTTAAAGACTCCCCTGCCCCCAGCTCAGGCTACTACCCCAAATCCCAAGCACCTGTTTCCCCTCCCACCATCTCATTGCACCAGACCAGTGATTCTGAGTCACTATCCCCAAATCCCCTTATGTTATCCTTATTTCCATGGAGGGTGATGTAGATAGATCTCTAGTTTCTGTCCTTTTCTTCTCCTTCTGTCTATTAATGTCTCTTTTGTCTCTTTTTTTCAAAGATATTTTGCCACCTGTTTATCTGAAAGTCTATCTCTCTGTCCTCTGGCTTCTTGCCCCCTTCTTACATGATACTTTAAAAAAAAAAAATTTAATGTTTATTTATTTTGAGAGAGAGCACACAAGCAGGGGAGTGGCAGAGAGGGAGGGAGACACAGAATCCAACGCAGGTTCCAGGCTCTGAGCTCTCAGCACAGAGCCTGACACGGGGCTCAAACCCACGAACTGTGAGATCATGACTTGAGCCAAAGTCAGATACTTAAATGACTGAGCCACCCAAGTGCCCCTTACATTATACTTTTTGAACTCCCAAAGGTAGAGATAGGATAGCCACAAGTGAAAAGGGGTTAGCAGGACTTGAGGTAGGGTAGGCAGTTAAGAATTCCTCTCTTCCCAAATTTAAAAGGTCTATTGTCTCTGCCCCATACTCCATGTAGTATAACCTCATCATTGGTTTTACTTATGGCTATGGCTATTTCTCCTCAATGTCCTATGGGAAACGATCTGCACTACCAATGTGCCATTAGACTGGACCACTGCTTGTTGCTGCCACCTACTCTAGAATAAGACAGCTAAGACATTACTCTTGTGATGCTTAAATAAATCTCAACTCCAATCAGGAAACCCTAACTAACCCTCAGGTTGTCTTCTCAATCCCAATTCCCTCTGCCTGGTGCCCAGGTAATACATATGGTCTCTACATTTTTCTGCCTCTATGTCTTTCCTTGCTCTAGGCAATGGTAACTAAGAACTAAAATAATTACTTCTTTTTATTTTCTCCATGTTTTCCCTTTCTCCCTCATTTCAAGCTGTTGGGACAGGTTTTGTTAATCCTTGCTTCAAGGCCTTTGGCTAGACAGAAGTATGCAGTGCCAAGTACATGAATCTTCCAGTACCCACTAAAGAACCCATGGCTCTTCCAATGTGAGCCAGTCAAGGTGTTATTGAGTGGGCAGGAAGAGAAGGACATTTTCTCATACTAAGGACAAGGAGAATACACTTCCCTGGTCTAACAATTGGAAAGAGGCCTAAGGTCGTTCCTAGTAGTAGGACTGTCCTTACTTCCCCTTCCTCATTCCACCTGGATGAGGTGAAAACACCTCAAAAAATAAAGACCCCACATTTATCAAGGAGACTAGCATCTAGAGAGCTTTGTACCCTGATCATGAAACAGCAGAATTGGTGTCCCCAATGGGACCATAGATTTGGGACAGCTCTGGTCTCTGGTAAATGCTTGATGATCAAAGGGGATTTCTCCATTTGTTGGCTTCAGATGTTTACTCCATTATAAAGTGGATAGCCCCAATAAAGAGTGAAGTTGAATTTCCTACAAGCCTGGAAGAATGAGGGCTGAGTCAAAATTAAGTTGACTTAGAGAACATAAAGAAATATGGAACTTCTTGCACACCCCAGTTTGTGATCATGGAGGATGCCCCCAGCCACATCTCCTGGATCCCAAGTGTTCTCAATTCAACTCAAGAGAATTATGCTCTGGGAACCAAGATAGAAACCCCATAAGCCCAGCCCCCTCATTATTCCAAAAGCCTTTATTGAACTTTGTTCTGAGCAAAGTTCTAGGCTTCTGGGATGCAAAGAGGAATATGAACCAGCAGTTCCCCTGAGGATGGTGAGGTTCAGGGCACCAGGGTTGCTTCGGTCACAGCTCACACCCTTATTTCTGTTTGCTGCTGGTCACACCTCACCTGAGGCAAGTAGGTTGTTTCTCCTTTTCATGCAGAGACCTGGCCACAACCTGGTTCATATTCTTCAGCGTAAGCCATTAGCTTGTCACCAGTTCAGTCAGACCTTTGGAAGGCCCACCATCTCACATAATGAGGATTTGAAAGTGCTAAGCAAGCCGTAGGAAATCAGCTTTCCCAGCCCCAGTGATCAGAGTCCTTCCCATCTGAGGGAGGAACAAAAGCAATGAGAGGACACCGGAAAGAGGATTGGCTGGAGTTTTACATCCTAGACAAGGAAAAGTTTGGCCCAAAAGAGATTGTTTCCTCAACTTCACTTTTTCTTTTGTGGGGAATAATTGAAAGTTCAAATCAAAAAGCTATTGTGAGTTTTTAAAATATTTGTTGATTACAATCAAACTTTTTAAAAAATGTTTATTTTTGAGAAAGACAGAGTGCGAGCTGGGGAGGGGTAGAGAGAGGGAGACACAAAATCCGAAGCAGACTCCAGGCTCTGAGCTAT
Organism: Herpailurus yagouaroundi; assembly: GCF_014898765.1. NCBI lineage: Eukaryota > Metazoa > Chordata > Mammalia > Carnivora > Felidae > Herpailurus > Herpailurus yagouaroundi. Next base: position 56,399,692 of record NW_024412403.1, on the reverse strand, counting down.
CAGCACAGAGCTTGACACAGGGCTCGAACTCATGAACCATGAGATCGTGACCTGAGCTGAAGTTGGACGCTTAACCGACTGAGCCACCCAGGCACCCCAAAATCAAATATTTTTTAACAAACATTTAGTGTCTGTGGTGTACCAGACATTGTGGCAAGTATTAGGTACACAACAATGATGGTGATACGGCTGCTGCTCTTGGTTATTCATGGAGTAATCAGGGTGATAAAAATATAATTTCAAAATAATGCAGTAAATGCTAGGTGGAAGGGCTGCCCCAGATACAAGAGAAGCGCTGATTTAACCACCTAAAACATGCTGAGAAGGTGAGAAACCGTTGAGGTTAGGCGACCGGTAAAACCTCTCACATAGTAAGTTCTCAATCAGCAGCAGCTCTTATTGTTTACTCACCAATTAGAAGGACCTAATGGGCACATGGGCCCAGGTCTCATGTGGTGAGTGAAGGTGACATTCATGCTTCTACTTTCAGTGCCTCTATTACTCTTTTAAAACATTTTGCAAAATACTTGTGAAAGATTTTCCATTTATTAGTAAAAACCTAAACGGTCTGTATGACTCCTGTTTCAAAGGAAATGAGAACTTTTGCCTCTTCTTGGACATTTTGTGGTTTTGTTTTGTTTTGTTTTGTGATGGGGCTGTACACAGGCAAGCCAGAGAGAAGAAACACTTTTTGCCTTAGTGACCTGGAACTAACCATAGTCCTGTTTTTTCTCATGTGTCTCTGCTCAGAATCACTACTAAAATGTCCTCGATAGCTAATGAGGATTGAAAAGCAAACCCCTAAATGTTAAGAAAAAGCATGAACTTGAGACAGTTGTATAATCTCTCTATGCCCATTTCCTCATGCATGAAATGGGAATAATACATACCTCATAAGGATGTTGAAAGATTGAATAGATGACATATATAAAACATTACATAAATATTAGCTTTAATTGCTTATGCAGCTAAAATACTTGTAAACTGGAGGCACTTGGGTGGCTCAGTTGGTTGAGCGTCTGACTTCGGCTCAGGTCACGATTTCATGGTTTGTGGGTTCAAGCCCCACATCAGGCTCTGTGCTGACAGCTAGCCTGGAGGCTGCTTCGGATTCTGTGTTTCCTTCTCTCTCTGCTCCTCCCTGGCTCGTGCTCTGTCTCTCTCTCAAAAATAAATAAACATTAAAAGAATTAATATTTTTAAAGTGACTTTTCCAAAGTACCATTTCAGAGCCTAGTACATAGTAAGTGCTCTAGAGTATTATTATCTTGCTAAAGGTACCACTTCAGTAACATTACTATCTGCCATTGACATTAATCACTTTCTTGTCTATACCAAATCATCACTTTTTATACTGCAAACAGTAGTGAATCTGGCAGAATAAGGCCTTCATCAAAAGCAAAGTGATTAAGCAAGGAGATGGGGAGCTTGGCCAGGGATCCATCCATTTATCATTCCAGAAAAGATAAAGAAGACATTTCTGAAGCATTAACTTACGAGCCTAGAATTCTAAATTACATCACCTATAAATCTAAGTACTCCATGAGTGAGACACCTGAGCTGAGAGCTAAGAATAATGGTGTTATTTATCTGCTGGGGCCTCATGGATAGCAGAGGTCCCAGAATTAACGCTGATAATCAAGACGGTTGAAGAAGTGCTGACCACTCTAAATCAGCCCAGGTATTTTATGTGGCAACAACCTCTGTCGAATAATTCAGACAATTCTAATTGTTGTATAATTCTCAGGAAACAAGAGAGCCATCAACAGGAAATTCTCTGGTCATAGTTTGTTTTGCTGGCTTTGGGTGGTTTTAAAGGGGATAGTATTTCTTTTTCTTCCCTCATGAAAATCAATTGTAATTAGCAGGATTAAAAAAAAAGAAAACTTGGGGCACCTGAGTGGCTCAGTCAGTCGGGCGTCCGACTTCGGCTCATGATCTCGCGGTCCATTAGTTCGAGCCCCGCGTCAGGCTCTGTGCTGACAGCTCAGAGCCTGGAGCCTGTTTCAGATTCTGTGTCTCCCTCTCTCTCTGGACTTCCCCCATTCATGCTCTGTCTCTCTCTGTCTCAAAAATGAATAAACGGTAAAAAAAAAAAAGAAAACTTTTCATTGGTAGTTTTAGCCTTGTCTTTTCTCCGTCTTCAAGAATTTAACATTCCGTGGTGGTTTAAATGTAGGCTTTACATTTTAGAAGAAAATTGGAATTGTTCATTAGTGTTGGTTATAGCCAAAAAAAAATTCTTTTTCATTTTAGATTAAGCTGTCTAGTTAGTGACTGGAAAAGAATGAGGAATTTAAAAACATTGCTTGCTCTCTAAGGACAAATACTATAGGCTTTAATGATGTTTTAAAAATTTTTTTTAGATCACCAAACAAAGCTCAGACCAAATTAAGCACACTCCAATTAAATGCCCCAGCAGAAGGAGAAAGGCTGTTTTCCTTTGAATTCAAAATAAACTAACAACATATAACAAATAATTTCCTAATGTTTTGATTAAAAAGTGTTTTATACAATCAACAAAGGCACACCATTTCTGAGACAAGATAACTGGAAATGTGCCTTGATATTGATATTCTAAAAAGCAAGCTGCTGGGAGATTTGTGAGGGGTTTCAGTCTGGAAAAGATAGAACTGTAGCAGAACTGCTGACACAGACAAGGCTTCCCTCAAGCCGGTGTTTACTGAAGGTTACTAGTCCTGGCCACACAACGTTAGGCACAGCTCTGCAAGGATCTTTCTGCAAGTGCTAAAAATTGACTTGCAGAGCTATCATCAACCCAAGGGCAGTAATTAAAGTGGAAAACTGAGAACAAGTTCGGAAACAAAAGGCATCATTTCGGGGGCGCCTGGGTGGCTCGGTCGGTTAAGCTTCTGACTTCAGCTCAGGTCATGATCTCACAGTCCGTGAGTTTGAGCCCCGCGTCGGGCTCTGTGCTGACCGCTCAGAGTCTGGAGCCTGTTTCAGATTCTGTGTCTCCCTTTCTCTCTGCCCCTCCCCTGTTCATGCTGTGTCTCTCTCTGTCTCAAAAATAAACGTTAAAAAAAAATTAAAAAAAAAAAAAAAGCATCATTTCGGTCCAGATCTGAGGTGACATAAGTCAGAGGAGACAATGTTACAGTGACAAGAAGAAAGAAGAAGGCACAAGAGCTAGTCCTGGCTCTGCCACTAAATCATTTTTTGGCTTTGAACAAGCTACTGAAACTCCCTGCACTTCTGGTCCCTATTGTTGAGGGGTAAAATGTGGGGCTGAAGCTTGGGCTCCCCATAGGAAAGCACCTGTTGGGTGCCAGTCAACCCTCTTTTGATGCAAGACATCCCTAAGTGACTGTATCTGTGTTAGAATCCAAAGAAAATGGGACTTTCTGGAAGTGATGAAGAAAGTAAAATCTCTCCTGTCTAGATTTTTACTTGTGGAGAAGAAAACCTTTTAACCATTAAGCCCGTAAAAGGCGCATGATAAATGTTGAAGTGAACAGTTTGTTGTGATTCATGCTAGTTCATTCACCGTGATTCCTTATCATTGAGGGACATACAAGGATGCTGCATTTATTTCCTATAAAATGGGAAAATACCTGCCTTGACAGTCGCTTTCAGCCTCACTGGTAATTAAATGCAAATTAAAGTAAGATAACATTTTCATTTATCAGACTGGCAGAGATTAAAAGAATAGTGTTACCCAGTGTTCACGTGAATGTGTAAGGAAAAGGGCACTTTCACATGCTGCTGTTGGGAGTGGAACTGATTCTGTCCTTTCCAGAATGACAATTGGACAATATAATTTTCAAAAGTCCTTCAAAAAGAGTGCATTTTATAGAAAATTTTCCTGAGGAAACAAGAGCCCCAAAATATATATAATATTGTTCCTCTAACATTATTTAAAATAGTGAGAATCAGACGCACCCACCTTTGATCCTGGCTAACTGGCTGTTTCCAACTAGACAGTTAGTCTTCTTGCAGATTGGCATGGCTGGGCCTCAAGCCTGCCAGTATTCAAACTGGAATTACATCATTGGCTCTCCCAGGTCGCCAGTTTACCAACAGCAGCTTCTGGGGACTGTCAGCCTTTGTAATCATGCCACATTGGAATACTGCAGTGGTGGCTGAGGAGGGATCTTCATGGGGCATCACAGGCATCCACAGTGACTGCAGAAGCTTGCAGGCTTCATGAGGGAAGTATAGCAGCCAGTTTTGCAACCGCAGGATGAAAAACACACTCCAAGCATGGTGAGGAGGAAGGAAGAAGTTCTGCTCCTTAAGTAACCGCATCATCCTTGAATTTCCACCCATCCTTGGCCAGCTTGTTTTAATAAGAGAAGCAATGCCCTCATGCTGTGAGTGGTCAAACCCTAAGAAGCAGGTTTCTGTTACATGCAACTTATCTTATATGTTAATAGAATGTATATGTTAATGCACCATCTTACATGTAAGTCCTTGTAACTAAAGTCTATTTCCAACTTGTTTATCATGCTCTATTGAGGCGTCTTGTCAAATACAGTAACATTGGCACTCTTTTAAAATTATTGAACCATGCAGTAAGCTTTGTTATTGGATGGGGCCAGTGCCCCCTTATTACCTCACTTTTTTTCAAGATAGCTACACTCAAAAATTTTGTGTTTTTTTATTTTTAATTTTTTTAATGTTCATTTATTTTTGAGAGAAAGAGCACAAGCAAAGGAGAGGCAGAGAGAGAGGAACACAGAATCCTAAGCAGGCTCCAGTCTCTGAGCCATCAGCACAGAGCCCTACGCAGGGCCCGAACCCATGAATCATTAAATCATGACAGAGGCTCAACCGAGTGAGCCACCCAGGTGCCCTTATACTCAAAGATTTATTCTTCCTGATGAACTCTAGAATTACTTCTCAAGTTGGTCCAACCCATTTTATCTTTTGAATGAAACTGTATTAAACCTATAAAGTAACTTGGGGAGAATTCATGCCTTGCCAACATTTCATCTTTTCACTCTTGAGCATGGTATACCTTTCTGTTTTTTCCAAGCCTCTGTATCTCTGAATGAAAGTTTGTAGCATTCTTCACATACAATTTCCGCACAATTCTTTTTATGGTTAGTGCTAAATATTTTGTTTTATTGCTATTATAAATAGAATTTATTTTCTATTATATCATATAACTGGTTATGACTAACAGATAGAAAAAATCATTGATTTTCAAATATTTATCTTGTATATCTTTGCTCACTTATCCTAAGAGTTTTTCAGCTGATGCTTTTATGTTTCCTAGATATGTAATTGTATCATCTGTAAATAATGATGATCTCACCTGCTTTTTAATAGACCACTTTTCTGTTTATATATTTTATTGCATTAAGCAGAAAAAATGTTGAATAACAATGGAATAGTCATGTTTGTTTTGCTCTTGATTTTACAAGAAATCTATTGTGTCCCCATAAATACATTCTAATGTTTTAAGATAAGTATTCTTGGGGCGCCTGGGTGGCGCAGTCGGTTAAGCGTCCGACTTCAGCCAGGTCACGATCTCACGGTCCGTGAGTTCAAGCCCCGCGTCGGGCTCTGGGCTGATGGCTCAGAGCCTGGAGCCTGTTTCCGATTCTGTGTCTCCCTCTCTCTCTGCCCCTCCCCCGTTCATGCTCTGTCTCTCTCTGTCCCAAAAATAAATAAACGTTGAAAAAAAAAAATTTAAAAAAAAAAAAAAAAAGATAAGTATTCTTTACTACGTTAACAAATATTCTCCTATTCCTGGTTTTGAAAGAGTGTCTAAAAATTTAAAAAAACTAAACTAGTGAGAAATATAAACCTAAATGTCCATTAATAAATTAGCTGAATACATTTAAAACATACATAAAATGGAATACCACATACTCATTAAAAATAAAGCTCAACGTTAAATTGTTTATAAACCAATCTGGGTCTGTGGGTGATAAAATTTGTGGTGAGAGTAGATTTATTTTTACCTTTATCCACTTTTGAAATTTTCTCCAGTGATGACTGATCAATCATTGATTTCACAACCTGAAAGATGTTGAGAGGATGAGACATAGTTGAGGTAAGGTGACTCATAAATCCTCTCACATAGTAGGATTTCAATTAAGCAGCAGCTCTTACTATTTTCTCAACAATTAGATGGACTTATGGGCACATGGGCCCAGGTCTCACGTGATGAATGAAGGTGGGATTCATACTTCTACTCTCAGTGCTTCTATTACTTTTTAAACATTTTTCAAAATATTTGTAGAAGTTTTTCTATTTATTAATGATAGTTTATATGAATGGCCTGTATGACTCTTGTTTCAAAGCAAATGAGTGTGTTTGCCTCTTCTTGGACTTTTTTTTTTTCTTTGCCGTGGGGTTAGAGGCAAGCAAATGAGAAGAACCACCATTTGCCTTACTGACCCAGAACTAACCATTCTCCTTTGTGTTTGTTCTCATGTCTCTGCTCAAAATCACCACCAAAACATGCTCTATAGCCAATGAGAGAATTAAATAGAAAACACCTAAATGTTAGGAAAAAGCATGGTTTTGAAAGTTATTTCCCCTGGTTTCAGAATTTTAATTAAGAAATACTGAGAAACCACAAGTTTCTATATGATGTGTGAATCACATTCTAGAACTGCAGGATCTTTTGATAAAAAATTGACTTGTGCTACTTAACAAGGCCAATATGTCATAGGACATGGTCACCTTGCCTTTAGCTCACTTTATTTGATGATGTAAAGACAAATTAAACAGGACTATCATCTCTGTAACCATTAAGAATTACTAAGAAGAGTTGACTCTGTCCCTTGGTTATTTATGTTTTCAAAGGACTGGATTCCTTCCTCCCTCATTGACCCTTTCCCTCTTTTCATTCTATTACCTCCTTTTCTTTGTCCTCACTCCTTTCCAGCATCTTCCTAACCTGCCCAGTGCTTAGCCTGCTGCCTTTTCTGAGACTCATGTGGACAGGGGTCCAATCAGTGGTGCTGTGTGGCTTACCTGTCAGTCAGTCTTCACATTGGAAGCAGTCTTGGTTCTCCTCTGTAGAGTCTAAAAACAGTCTATTATTGATATTTTCCTTCTGCATAAGTAAAACATGGTAATCACTAAAAAAAAAACAAAAACAAAAAACTACAGTCAAGCAAAAAAGAAGAAAGAAAGAAAGAAAGAGAAAGCATCTGTAATCTACCATCCAGAAAACCGCTGTTATATTTAGAATGTACATTTCCAGTGTGTTGCTATGCATATAAAACATTTTTTTTACAAAAAGTAGATCATAATCTCACACAATTTCCTAACCTATTACCTTTTCTCTTAATGATTATACAAATTTTTCCACAGTATCCAAAATTCTCTAACAATTTTTTTTTCCATTTCAATTTAACAAGCATTGCTTTAGTGCTTCAGTAACAACTCTATTACCCTATATAAACCAGAGGAGAACCAGATGAACAACAGCTCTGTTTGCAGACACAAAACAAATACAAGTCAGGTGTTAGGAATGGGGTGGACAAGGTGTTGTAAAAGTAAGTACCCAGGAGATTAAACCTTGACAAGAGGCTAGGAAAGAGCTCCCAAGGGAGCGGCTCTACCTTCTACTGAGAATGTAGGTATTTTGGTGCATATATGCACCCAGAGATGTTATCTGCTCCTATCTGAAGCTTTCTCACCTAGTTTGGTCTACCAGGTTTTCCTGTATATTTTAACATTATGCTTCACAACTCCTATTAGCCATCTGTGTGTAGATAGGCTTATTTCTTCACCCTTGCCAATCAAGAGGGTATTTGCTACCAAACAGGTGTCTACTAGGACTGTGATTTAAAAAAAAAAAAAGGTTTATATAGAGAAAATAGTAACTGAGTATTTCTCCAGTCTGGCTCCAACCTCAGAACTGCCTGTTTAATGTACTAGGTTCAAACTCCAGGCAAGAGACAATGGGGAAATTTCCCTCCTTCTCTAAACTTCTTTCCTCATCTGTAAAATGGGGATAATTATCCCACTTCACAAATATGTCATGGGGATCAGGCTAGCATTATTATTTATATTATTAGTGGTATCTGTATTAATTCATCCATTTGGTCAACAATGAATGGCAAGGGGAGAGAGGAATGGAAGCCTAGTGTCTCATACAACAGCATATTCCCAAATGACTGGTGGTTTCCAGTCACAAAAATGGCTTCCAGATTGCTCCTAGCAACTCTGGAATGAAGTTCCTCACCAAGACCACCTAGGGAGGCCATAGGGTCACGTTCCTGCCATGCTCCAGACCACTTTACTGCCTGAAGCGTTTTTCTTCTTTCTTGTCTACTTTGCATTATTTCTTCAGATTATTGCCCTACTCTCTATACAACTGGAACTCACTCCCTTTAAGAAGTACTCTGAGGGGGACCACTTGGGATAAAAGCACCAAATACCCTTGACATCAAGGAGGTCCCAGTATCTTTTCCCTAAGCCAGTCCTCTCAGCTATATATCCTATTTGGTCCCTCCCTTTTTTGCAGCAGAATCTGGACCCATGATCTCTCTCCTCTATTTCTCCTGTGTTTTGTGGGGTATCTTATTCACTTTATATATATTCTTTGACTAAATTTGGAGATCAGATGCCTCTGTTTTTTTCTGTGTAGTAAAGATCCACCTTTAGTTTTATATTTAGAGAGAAAGAATGGAATGAAGAAAACAGATATTTGAAATACGCAATTCAGGATAATATTCAGGACATCAAATTATGCAGGAATTACCCAGTTAAATATTTAGGTCAACAAATTTCTCACTTCTCCAAAAGGGAAAGAATATTTATGACTATAATCATTGCAGTAAATGTTTCTCTGCTTTGATATGGAGACTTGGGAAAGCAGAAGAGATTACTGCGTTGTGACTATTTTTGAGGGTAGTATCTTAATTTATGGGTCTTGGAGCCTTGATGTCCCCATCTAAAAATGGATTAAATAATACCTGCCAACATCACAGAAATGTCATGAGGCTCACACCGTGTTTGTGACTTACAAATGTCGAAAGTTTTATAGACTTTATTATTTTTTTAAATGAGCTGACTCTTTCATAGGTATAATATTTTAAGAAGTCTATGGAGGCGATGTTGCAAGTAAACTTCCAGCAAATTTCACAGATATTTAAGAAATAAAATATATTACTTCCAAATTCATTCCATGTATTTCTGTTGCCGGTTATTTCTAGGAAGTTTTAAATTTGGTTTCAATATCATTTCACACAAGCAGCTAAGAATATTTAACAGATTTGATTTCATCCATCAATTAAAAAGAATTTTTTGGTGTTTCATATTTTAATTATTTTATGCTACAGCATTAGCACTTCTGATATGGTTTCTCTACAGATTCAAAGCTGGGCACAGGAAGCAGATGACAGGTACACTTGCTGAGAACTGACTTCTGGTCTCAGCAAAGCTGGTATCGCAGTGATATCATTCGCTTCTGCTGACCTGCAGGTGCCTCTCTTGCTCTGTGACAAACTTGTAGAGAGAGGAGCAGAAGGGGCATGGCTTTTGAGTCACATGGACGTGGCTTCAAGTTTTAGATAGGTCTTTTCATGCTAGTTTTTTTTTTTTTAATCTTTAAGCTGTAGATAATAAGTCCTACCTTGCAGCATATTTGAGGACTAAATAAGGCGGAGACGATTAACAAACCTGGAACATAGAAATTAAAAAAAAAAAAAATGTTTCCTTTCTTCTTCTTCCACCTCCAAGCTGATGCTCTCATACCTCCAGCTGAACCCTTGGCCACTTTGCTCCAGCAATATGAGGGGCAAGTTAGCATCAAGCTCAGTTGCTGTATTTCCCCCATTTGGAAAGATTCTGCTGAACAAGACTATTTCCTAGGTAGGGTGCTAATTGGTTGGTCATATGGAATACAAGTGAATTCAAATCTGTGTCTTGATGAATGCCTGCTCATTGAATATGCACCTATTTATCATAAGATAGCAATGACAATTTTTCTCAGAAACAAATGTTTCTGATTTACATATATGTGGCTGATGCATGAAGTGGGTTTTATAAATCACTATGTCATCACCACCAAAAAATGCCCTCTAGCCATATTAAAAAGAGCGCGTGACAAGGGGCCTATCAAATTGAATGGAAAGGCCATAAAACCATCAGTTCATTTGACATAAAACTGATATATTACGTGATAATGCTTCAAGTAGAACCCGGGACCCCATTCATCACACAGGCTGCTCGTTGGCTAGGTTCTGAGCTGTGTGTTAATGAAATCGTCACGCTCCAGACAAGCTGCAGATTGCAGACCCCAATCAGTACTGGGGACCTACACACAACTGGGGAAAATGTTCCCATTGAAAATATGTTTTGTTCACTTATGAACTTTCCTGGGAGAAAGCTGTATTAGGACAGAGGTCACACAGATTCTTGGGGATAGTGTCTTCACGTGTAAAGGGTGAGACTAGATCCATGGTTCTCTGTAAGAGAAGTGCATCAGACTCATCTGGTTAATCTATAGAAGTGCAGGACCTGGGCATCCCCAGCTTTAAAAAGAGCTCTTAGGTGATTCCGATGCTCACCCTGGGTTTAGCCTTTTTACTCAAAGTGTCATTCCACCACTAACAGCATCAACATTTGCTAGGAGCTTATTAGAAATGCAGAATCTTAGACTATGAAATTAGAATCTGAATTTAAACAAATCGCCAAAAACTCTATGCAAGTTAAACCTTAAGCAGCAATGGGGCACCTGGGTGGCTCAGTCCTTTAAGCAACCAACTCTTGATTTTGGCTCAGGTCACGATCTAACAGTCATGATGTCACTGTCGTGAGATCGAGCCCTACATCTGGCTCTGCACTGAGTATGGACCCTGCTTGGGATTCTCTCCCTCTCTCTCAGCCCTCCCCCACTCATGTGCCCCCATCCCTCCCTCACTCTCTGCCCCTCCCTGACTCGTGTGCACCCTTTCTTTCCTTCTCTCTCTCTCCCTTTCTGTCTCTGAAAATAAACATTTAAAATCTGAGCGGCATTAGAGAAGCCTTGACCCCATATTAACATCTCTTGGGAAGCTTTCAAAATACCAGTGCTCAAGGGCACCTGGGTGGCTCAGTCGGTTAAGCATCTGACTTAGGCTAAGGTCATGACCTCTTCGGCTCATGAGTTTGGGCCCCTGTCAGCTGTGCTGACAGCTCAGAGCCTGGAGCCTGCTTCTGATTCTGTGTCTCCCTCTCTCTCTCTGCCTCTCGCCCACTCAAACTCTCTCTCTCTCAAAAATAAATAAACATTAAAAAAATAAAATAAAATCCCAGTGCTCAGCTGTTCCACAGACTCTCATCAAAGCCTCTAGGAGTGGAATCCAGGCATCAGGGTTTTATCTCCCCAGGTGATTCTAATGCATAGCCATGCTTGAGAACTACTAGCTTAGACCCTCATTTATAGTTTATACCTGTGGCTTAAGCTGGTCCTGAATGCATGATGATGATGATGGGAATACGCAGAATCACTGATTTAAGGAGGCAGGTCCAAGTAACAGCAGAAAGGAGAGAAGCATTCTTTGAGTTCCTCCTTCAGCCAGGTATTGTTTCATTCTTTTATATATACCTTCAAGACAACACTGCCAGGTAGGAATTGTTAAACATTTTTAAAATGAAAAAATTGTGGCTCAGAGAGGTAAAGTGGTTTGCCCAAGGTTGTGTAGCTAGTGGACATTGTGCATCTTACAGCAAAAGTCATTCTATGTTGCATTACCCTCTCCTCTCTGGTTTCCATTGCTCCTCTCCCACTGGCTTCCAAGGATATATTAGATTTTTTTAAGTGGCAGCAAAATTTCCAAAGTGGTAGGTAGAAATAAGGTGATTGCCCTATCCAGGATCATTCTACAGGTATCATCAGAATGGAATGTAGAGAAATATCCAAACTCAAAGCTACCTGGGATAGGATGAGTAGAAACCTGGAGGAGCCAAGAGTCGCCCACCTGGGTGGTGGTGTCAGGTAAGACCTTATTTTAGTGTCTTTACTCCAGTTGACAAATGCAATCTCTTTTGAATGTAATGACCATACTTCTATGTGAAATTTAGTGCTCACTTAAAAAAAGAAAAACACAGTTTGAGATATAATTGGCAACCAGCTGTACATATTTAAAGCATACAATTTGATGAATATTGATATATTTGTATATTTGTGAAACTATCACTACAGTCAAGGTAATGAACTTATCTGCCACCCCCAAAATATTTCTTTGTGCTTCATTGTAGTAACTCCTTCCTGTCACTCCCCACTTCCAGGTAACCACTGATCTGCTATCAGTATAGATAAGTTTGCCTTTTCTAGAATTTTGTGCAAATGGAATCATATAAGGTATAGTCCTTTATTAGTCTGCCTTCTTTCAATAATTATTTTGAGATTAATCCAAATTGTTGCATGTATTTAATGTTTGTTCTTTTTGTTATTTACCCATTTATCTGGTGAGGGGTTGTGATATAGGAAGAAATATATATTTGGTTTTTGTCCCTGGTTCTTGACACAGAAACCCTAAAATCCTTGGAATTCTCTGAGGGATAAGTATCTTTGGGATGTTAATGAGATGACTCTTGGCTAAAAGGTCCTTAAATGGAAGCTGGTCACCAGAGAGACCAAGGCATTTTGAAACATTCAGCCCCACCCACTCCTATCTCCAGGGAATGGAGAGGGACTAGAGATTGAACTAATTACCAATCACCAAATCAATCATGCCTGTGTAAGGGAACCTCCATAAAACCTCCTAAATGATGAAGTTCAGAAAGCTTCCAAGTTGGTAAGCACATCAAGATCTTTGAAAGGTTATATACCCAGAAAAGTCATGGAAGCTTAATGTCCCTTCCCTCATACCTTGCCCTATTCATCTCTTCTATGTAGCTGTTCTTGAGTTGTTTATAATAAACTGATAATAGTAAGTAAAGTGCTTTTCCCAGTTCTGTGAGCAATTCTAGCTAATTATCAACCGTGAGGAGATGGACATGAGAATCCCTTTGGTACAGTCAGTCAGAAATAGTAACAGGGACTTATGATTGGAATCTGAAATTTGTGAAGTCTTGTGAGCCTGAGCCCAGTTGGTATCCAGAGGGCTGGCAAACTCATTGTTGATGTGGGGAAAAACAACAACAACAACAACCTTATTGGTGTTGTGAGTAAAAACAGCTCAGACAGGTGTGTTTGTATTACCTCTAAGCTGGAAAACCCAAACAAAGTTTCTATGAATTTTACGTATAAGCCTTCATATGGCCATAAGTCTTCATTTCTCTTGGATAAATATGCTGGGTCATATAGAAGGTGTGTGTTTAACTTTATAAGAAAATTCCAAAGTGTTTTCCAAAGTGGCATTTTATATTCTGAAAAGAAGTATATGAGAGTTTCATACACTCCACACATGTCAATATTTGATATGCTCAATATTTTAAATTTTAGACACTCTAATAAATGTATACTGGAATCTCCTAGTAGTTTTACTACCATTTCCCTAATGACTAATGAGCATCTTTTCTTTTTTTTTTTTTTAATTTTTTTTTTAACGTTTATTTATTTTTTTGGGACAGAGAGAGACAGAGCATGAACGGGGGAGGGGCAGAGAGAGAGGGAGACACAGAATCAGAAACAGGCTCCAGGCTCTGAGCCATCAGCCCAGAGCCCGACGCGGGGCTCGAACTCAC
>NW_024412403.1:56227862-56385687 GCF_014898765.1 Herpailurus yagouaroundi | reverse complement strand
ATATATATATATATATATATATAATTTCCTATCTATGGCTTACCTTTTTATTCTCTTAACCTCATCTTTCAAAGAGCATCTTTCTTTCCATTGAAGTCCAATTAATTTCTCCTTTTGTGGATTGTGCTTTTGGCATTCCATCTAAGAAAACTTTGTCTAACCCAAGGGCACAAAAGTTTTCTTTTATATTTTCTTCTCAAATTTTTACAGTTTTATATTTTACATTGAGCTCTATAATCCAGGCATAAGGTATGGATCAAAGTTTATTTTTAATATGGATATTTGTTTCAATACCGTTTGTTGAAAACACTATCCTTCGTCTACTGAATTGAATTTTTGTCAAAAAACAGTTGTCCTATATGTATGGGTTTATTTCTGTACTCTATTATTTTCCCACTGAAATATTTTTCTGTCTTGACTGATGCTTCTCTGTCTTGATTACTATAGCTTTAAAATTAGTGTAGAGTTCAGGTGGTGGACGTTCTCCATCTTTGTTCTTCTTTTTTCAATGTTGTTTTGGCTATTTTAAATCCTTTAAAATTCTCAAAGGCTTTTTTTTTTTTGGTAGAAATTTACAAGCTGATTGTAAACTTTATTTGGAAATTCAGTCAAGATTGTGTTGAGCTTATAGATTAATTTGGAAAAAAGTGGTATCTTAACAATATGGAGTGTTCCAATCCATGAAGATGGTATTTCTCTTCATATTTTTAGGTGTTCTTAGGTTCTCTCAGCAGTGTCTGTAGCTTTTAGTGTAAAGATCTTGCACATCTTTTGTCAGATTTACTCCTAAGTATTTAATATATTTTGATTTTATTATAAAGATACTGCTTTTTAAATTTGACTTGTAATTGTTCATTGCTATTGCATAGAAATATAATGAATCTTTGTTTATTTACTTTACATTCTGCAACCTTTTTAAACTCCTAGATTCATATATTTGTAGATTCCTTCAGATTTTCTATACAGAAAATGTCAGGGCGCCTGGGTGGCTCAGCTGGGTAAGGATTCCACTGAAGCTCAGGTCATGATCTCACGTTTCATGGGTTTGAGCTCCGTGTTGGGCTCTGTGCTGACAGCTCAGAGCCTGAAGTCTGCTTCAGATTCTGCTTCTCCACCCCCACCCCCTGCCCCTTCTTTGCTCACGCTCTTTCTATCAAAAAAAAAAATTGGAAAATGTCATCTGTATATAAAGAAAATTTTACTTCTTTTCCAGATTGAATGCCTTTCTTTTTTTCTTACCTTATTTCACTGCTAGAACATCCAATACAATGTTGAATAGGTGTGACTGCAGATATCTTTACCTTTCTCCTGAGCATAGTGGGAAAACATTTAGTCTTTCAAACAGTGTCAGCTATAGGTGTTTGTTTGTTTGTTTGTTTGTTTGTTTTTTAATGGATGGTCTTTATCAAATTGAGTATGTCTCTTTCTATTCCTAGTTGAGTTTTTTTTAATAAGGAATGGATGTCGCTTTTGTCAAATGCTTTTTGTGCATTAAGGTGATAATGACTTTTCTTCTTGTCTGCTATTAAGATGAATTACACTGATTTTTAAAATGTGAACTCAACATTGCATTCCTATAATAAACCCCATTTGATCACATTATCCTTTTTATATACTGTTGCATTAAATTTCTTAAAATGTTAAGACTTTTGCATTAAGGGATATTTGTCTATAATTTCTTGGAGTGTCTTCATCTGACTTTAGTATCAAAGTAATTCTTGCCTTACGGGAAAAGTTCAGAAGGACTCATTCCTCTTCAGTTTTACGGAAGCTATTGTGTACAAATGGTACCATTTCTTAAATGTCTGGTAAAATTCCCAAGTGAAATCATCTGGACCTGGACTTCTCTTGGTGGGAAAGTTTTTAACTATAAATTCACTGTATGTTCTTGCCTCCTTTGTTGTAGATTGACCATATAAGCATGCATTTATTTCTAGGATCTCTATTTTGTTCCATGTGTCTGTTCTAATGCCAGTACCATACACACTGTTTTATTATAGCATTGTAGTATATCTTGAAATCTGGGATTGTGATATCTCCAGCTTTGTTCTTCTTTCTCCAGATTGCTTTGGTTATTTGAGTTTTTTTTAAAGGTTCCATACAAATTTTATTTTTTATTTTTTTAATGTTTATTTTTGTGAGAGAAAGCACAAGTGGGGAAGGGCAGGGAGAGAGAGGGAGATGCAGAATCCAAAGCAGACTCCAGGCTCTGAGCTGTCAGCATGGAACCCAGTGTGGAACTCACAAGCTTTGAAGTCATGGCATGGACTGAAGTTGGACACTCAACCGACTGAGTCACCCAGGTGCTCTTCCATACAAATTTTAGTAGTTATTTGTTCTAAATATGTGAAAAATACTATTTGTATTTTTCTAGAGAATTCATTGAATCTGCAGATTGCTTTTTAGCAGTATGGACATTTTAACAATATTAATTCTTCCAGTCTATGAGCATAGACTATCTTTCCATTTGTTTGTGTCCTCTTCAGTTTCTTTCATCAATGTTTTACAGTTTTCAGAGTAGTCTTTCACCTCCTTCATTAAGTTTATCCTAAGAATTTTGTTCTTGTGTAATTATAAAGTGGGATTTTTAAAAACTTCTCTTTCTGTTACTTTATTATTGGTGTATATAAACAAAACACATTACTGTATATTAATTTTGTATCTTGCAAATTTACTGAATTATTATTTCTAAGTTTTTTTGGCAGAGTCTTTAGGCTTTTTTATTTATGTATAGTATCATGTCATCTGCAAATAATAACAGTGTTACATATTCCTTACTAATTAAGATGCCTTTGTCTTGTCCGATTGCTGTCACTATGACTTCCAGTACCATGTTGAATAAATGTAGTGAGAGTGGACCTCCTTGTATTTTTTCTTATCTTAGAGGAAAAGCTGTTTTTAACCACTGAGTATGATATTAGCTGTGGGTTTGTCTTTATTTTGTTGAGGTATGTTTCCTCTAAACCCATTATATTTTTTATGAAGCAATGTTAAATTTTATCAAATGCTTTTTTTGAATCTATTGAGATGATTATGATTTTTACCTTTCATTTTGTTAATGTGGTGTATCACATTAATTGATTCGCACACATTGAACTATCCTTTGATCTCTAGAATAAATCACACTTGATTGTGAATTTTCTTTTTAATGTATTATTGAATTCAGTTTGCTAATATTTTGTGCAGAATTTTGCATCTATGTTCAACAGGGATATTGGCCTAGAGTTGTTGTTTTTTTTTTTGTTTTTTTTTGTTTTTAGTTTTGTTTGGTTCTGTAATGTCTGTCTGTTTTTGGAATCAGTGTAATGCTGGTCTTGTAGAATGTATTTGGAGGCTTTCTTTTTCTATTTTTGGACAGTTTGAGAAAAATATGTATTAACTTTTTGTAACTCACCTATGAATCCATCTGGTCCTGGACTTTTGTTTGTTGCTTTTTTGATTCCTGATTTGATTTTGTTACTAGTAATCAGTCTGTTCAGATTTTCTATTTCTTTATGAGTCAGTTTGGGAAAATAGTATGTTTCTAGGACTTTATCCATTTCTTTTCAGTTGTCCGATTTGTTGGCATATAATTTTTCATAGTAATCTCTTATAATCCTTTGTATTTCTGTAGTATTGATGGTTACTACTCCTCTTTCATTTCTGATTTTATTATTTCCCCCCCTCAGTTCATCAAGTTTTTTTATCTTCTCAAATAACCAGCTCCTGGTTTCACTACTTTTTCTACTGTTAGTCTATATTTTATTTATTTATATTCCGGTCTGTATTATTTCCTTTCTTCTACTAACTCTGGGCTTTGTTCTTCTTATTTTTTTTTCAGTTTATTTATTTATTTTGAGAGAGACTGAGACAGGGTGGGTGGGGAGGAGGCAGAGAGAGAGGAAGACAGAGAATCCCAAGCAGACTCTGCACTGTCAGCACGGAGCCCAATGCAGGCTCAGACTCAGAAAACTGAGAGATCATGACCTGAGCTGAAACCAAGAGTTGGACATTTAAATGAGCCACGAGCCTATGTTCTTCTTTTTCAAGTTCCTTTAGGTGTAACATTAGATTCTTCATTTGAGATTTTTCTTATTTCTTGAGGTAGGCATGTATCACTATAAATTTCCTTGTTAGAACTGCTTTTGTTGCATCCCAAAGATTTTTTGCCATTGTGTTTCCATCTTCATTTTCTTTGTATATTTTTTTACTTTGTGTATTTATTTTGATGACTTCATTGATCAACTTGTTGTTTAGTAGTATGTTTGGCCTTTACACGTTAGTGTTTTTCCAGTATTTTTCCTTGTAGTTGATTTCTGGTTTCGTATCATTGTGGTCAGAAAAGATGCTCGATATGATTTCAGTGTTCTTAAATTTATTACGATTTGTTTTGTAGCCCAACATGTGATCTGTCCTGGAGAATGTTTCACATGCATTTGAAAATAATGTGTATTCCGCAGTTTGGGGATGGAATCTTCTGTATACATTTGTTAGGTCCATTTGGTCTAAGGTGTCATTCAAAGAAACTGGTTTTCTTATTGATTTTCTGCCTAGATGATCTATCCACTGATGTAAAAGTGAGGTGTTAAAGTCCTCTACTATTATTGTTTTACTATCAATTTTCCCTTCATGTCTGTTAATATTTGTTTTATGTATTACAGTACCCCAATGTTGGGTACATAGATATTTACAACAGCTATATCCTCTTGTTGGATTGGTCCCTTTATCGTTATATAATACCCTTCTTTGTTTCTTTTTAGACTCTTTTTTTATTTAAAAAAATTTTTTTTAATGTTTTATTTATTTTTGAGACAGAGACAGAGCATGAGCAGGGGAGAGGCAGAGAGAGAGTGAGACACAGAATCCAAAGCAGGCTCCAGGCTCTGAGCTGTCAGCACAGAACCCAACACGGGGCTCGAACCCATAAACTGCGAGATCATGACCTGAGCTGAAGTCGGACGCTTAACCAACTGAGCCACTCAGGAGCCCCTAGAGTCTTTTTTTAAAAACGAAGTCAATTTGTCTTCTCAGCTTCTTTTTTTTTCACTTCCATTTGTATGGAATATGTTTTTCCATCCTTTCACTTTCAGTCTATATATGACTTTAAATCTGAAGTGAGTCTCTTATAGGCAGCATATAGGTGGATCCTTTAAAAAAAATAAAACATTCCACCACATAATGTCTTTTGATTCAGTCCTTTTACATTGAAAGTAATTATTGATGGGTATACACTTTTTGCCATTTTGTTAATTGCTTTCTGCTTGTTTTTGTATGTCTCTTCTACTCTTCCTCACTATTCTTGTGATTGATGGCTTTCTTTAGTGTTATGCTTGGCTTTCTTTCTCTTTATTTTTTGTGTATCTATTATAGGTTTTGGGTTTGTAGTTATCTTAAGCTTCATATATAACATCCTAAGTATATGGCAGTCTATACTGAGTTGAGGGTCACTTAAGTTCAAATATATTATACAAGAAATTCTTTTTTTACTCCCCCACTCCACCTTTTACATATATGTTGTCATATTTTATATCATTTTACTCATAGTTTTCTTTTAATTATTGCCTTTTCCACTTAAAGGAGTCCCATTAATATTCCTTGTAAGGTTTGTTTCTTGGTGATGAACTCCTTTAACTTTCGTTAGTCTGGGAAACTCTTTGTTTCTCCTTCAATTCTGAATGATAATGTTGTCAGATACAGTATCCTGGTTGCAGGTTGTTTTTCTTTAAGCACTTGGAATGTATCTTGCCAAGCTCTTCTGGCCTTCAAATTTTCTTCTGAAAAATCAACATATAGCCCAAGGGGTTTCCTTTTATGTAACCAATTGCTTATCTCTTGCTGCTTTTAAAATCCTCTCTTTATCTTTAATCTTTAAAATTTTAATTATTATGTGTTTTGGTGTGGGCCTCCTTGGGTTCATCTTGTTTGGAACTGTGTTTCCTCAACCTGGATGTCTATATCCTTCCACAGGTTAGGGAAGATTTCTGCTATTTCTACAAAATTTTCTGCCCCTTTCTTTTATTTCTTCCTCTATATAATGCAAAATGTGTGTTTACTTGATGTTGTCCCAGAGAACCTTTTATTGTATTCTCATTTCATTTTATCATTTTTTTCTTTTTGCTGTTTAGCTTGAGTGCTTGCTCTCCATTACCCCATCTTTCAGACTGCTGATCTGATTTTCTGCATCCTCTAACTATTGTTGATTCCCTTTAGTGTATTTTTCAATTTCAGTTATTGTGTTTTTCAACACTAATTGGTTCTTTTAAAAATTTTCTCTTTGTTGAAGTTTTCACTAAGTTCATCCTCTCTTTTCTCCAGTCCAGTGAAGATCTTCAGGACCATTACTTTGCACTCTTTATCAGGTTGATTGGTTACCTCCATTTCATCTAGTTCTTTTTCTGAGGTTTCATCTTATTCTTTCATCTGGAGCATATTTCTGTCTCCTCATTTTGCTTAACTTTCAGTGCTTGTTTCTATGAATTAGGTAGAACAGCTACTTTTCCTAAACTTGAAGGAATGGTATTATATATGGTAATCCCCTGGGTAGACTGTGTGTGCCTGGTGACTTTGGCTGGCTGGAGCTGTAACTGGTGTGGGCTGGGGATCTTAGGGAACTCTGTGCTGGGGTTGCTCTGGTGGGATGGCCAGAGCTGCATTGGGTTTGGGCCAAGGCAGCCCTGGGGCTATCTGCATGGGGAGTGCTGTGGCAGGATAGCTTAAACTGAAGTGGGCATAGGCTAGGGTGGTCTCACTGCTCTCCACACAAAGGGTGCCCTAATAGGACACTTAAAGCTAAAGTGGGTTATATCCTAGTTCCTCTTTTAAACTGTGGCTTTATTTTCTATGCCCCAGATTATTTTGGGCTTCTGTAGACTAGGGTTCTGGGGCTTACTGAGGTGGTAGGCCAGCTACAGCATCTAAATCATGCTCTTGTTTGCACTATCGAGGTTGAGAAGGAGTGTAAACCATGGTGCTCACCAGCCCCTTCCACTGGAGACAGTTTTAGTAGCTCCCCTGCTGTTTCAAAGAGTTCTAGTGCTGGATCTTATATATTCTATATTCTTTTAAACTGTGGCTTTTTTGTGTGCCTCAGAGCAGATGAATCTTCTCACCATCCTTCAGTACTATTCCTCCCTACTGCAATTTGTAGCATCAGGAGTGGTGGTTACCTTTGTTACCATGTCTCCATCTCTCTTGCTGTTCTCTCTCTGGTCTATCTTTTGCTGTGCAGAAGCTGTTCAGTCAAACCTCAGTTCTTCTTCAGGGGGAGCTCCTCTATAAATAAATGTAAATTTGATGTGTCTGTGGAGAGGTAAGTCCTGGGTCTTCCTATGTTGCCATTTGAACTACTGTCTGTTGTTATTAAAATATGACATAAATATGGCAAAGTACATACATCTTAAATGTAACTTCAAGATACATAGAACATTGCATAAATTCTAGACTCTTTCCTCATGTCCATCCCTGCACTTGTCCTTTTCATCAAGTGTTAGTTTATCTTCTTAAATTTTCTATAAAGGGAATCATATAGTATGTATGCATTTTTATCTGTATTACTTCATTAAAAGTTATGTCTGCATTATTTATCCATATTGTTATGAGGAAAAATAGTCCTCTCTTCTCCCCTTCTTTATAGTACTCTATTGTAAGAATTTACAATAATTTACACATTCTCTTATTGGTGAGGTTATTTCCAGTTCAGAGCTACTATGAATATTACTGTTGAACTTTCATTTACATGTATTTTGGTGTACATACATACACATTTATGTTGTGTGGATTACTAGCATGAACATGGTGAATAGTAGAGCAGGTCTATTCTTAGCTTAGGGAGATCTTGCAAATCAGTTTTCTAAAAGGCTTATGTCAATTTATATTCCTATAGGCAAACTCAATGAGAGGTCCGTTTGTTTGACATTCTTGTTAAAATCTGGTAATTTAGGTTTTTGCTTATTTTCATTTGTAGTTCTATTTTTTAGCTTTCTGAGAATTAATGATGACCATTTTTCATATGCTTTTGGCTATTTAGATACCCTCACTTATGAGGTATCTGTTTTTCTCTTTTGTTTATATTAAAGTTTACTTCTCTTAGTTATAGAAGTTCTTTATATTATATGAGTAGGAGTCCTTGTCTTATACATGTATTTCAAATAACTTATCCCAGATCGTGACTTCCCTTTTTGTTCTCTTAATAGGTCTTAAAAAATTTTTTCTTGAGGTATAATTTACATGCCATTAAATTCATCCACTGTAAGTTTATGATTTGAAATATTTAGTGAATTTGTTCAAACACTACAACCTAGTTTTAGATTTGTTTTAATTTCCAGAGACAAAAATTGGAGGGGTAAAATTTAGTATATTCTATACTTTGGTTTTGTAGAGAGGATTCACTCCACAAAGAGGATTCATGTCATTGTAGCCAGATGTCCCACAAGTCAATGTTTTTATAGCAAACATTAAAAAAATCTTAATTGTAATGAAATATGGTTTATTAATCTATTCCTACATGGTTAGACCTTCTGGTGTCCTAAGAGAAAAATCCCCTTGTACTTCTTATCTTCACCCTGATAACTTGGTAGGGGTCTTGGAGATAAACCTCACAAAATTCACAGGGGGGCTCTCTGTTATGCTGGGGCCCCAGTAATGTTAATTTCTGAAGCTTGTTCGCATAGTCTTCAACAATTAGCCATTTGCCCTGTTAGTGATTTACTCTCTCTGGTTCCAGTAGTGTCGTCTTCTAATAAGCTGTGATTCTCTCTATTCTCCTGTCTCCCATTTTTAGAAAAGTTTTCCCATGACTTCAATTCTCTGATGGATCTAGGAAGAGTTGTTGATTTTCGGTTTATTCAGGTTTTCCTTGTTATCAGGCTGGGAGTGATAATTTCCAGGCTCTTTACATGTTGGACCAGAAACTGGAAGTCCTTATGTTATATTTCTAACTCAATATTATGGTCAGAGAATATACTCTACATTATTACAACTTTTTGAAAGTTGTTGACAGTTGCTTTGTGGCACAGCATATGGTCCGCTTTGGTCAGCCTTTCATGTGTAGCTAAAGAGAAAATGTATTCTGCAGTTGATGGCAGTAGTATTCCATATAGGTCAATAAGGTCTGCTTATTCTGTTACTTATTGAGACAGGTATAGGAAATATCCCAATAGGATTATGGATTTATCTATTTCTACTTGTACTTATGTTAGTTACACAAAGGCTTTGTTATTAGATCTACCCAAATTGAGGATTGTTATATTTCCCTTGAAATGAGCCTTTTATCATTGTATCTCATCTCTAACCCTAGTAATATTTCTTAAGGTCTATTTTATATTCATCATGCCAAACATATTTAAGTTAGTGTTTGCATATGATTTTTAATATATTTTTAATTTCTACATTTCTATGTTCTTACATTTAAAGTAATTCCTTTCAAAATAGAAAATCGTTATTGTTTTTCTTTGTTTCTTTTGTCTTATGTTTATAATCTCAGCCTGCAATCCTTGCCTCTGGAAAATTAAGGTTACTGCTAGTTAATGTAACTACTAATATATTTGCCATTTAAATCTACAATATTTCTATGTGTTTTATATTTGTCTTTTTTGCTTTGTTCCTCTTTTGTTCCTTCCTCTTAATCAAGTATTTTTTATTCCATTTTCTTTTCTACTGGGTTGATGGTAATATGTTCTTTCTTTTAAATAATTTTAGGCAGTTACCCTGGAGATACCATGCATCCTGACTAGTTTGTATCTAGCTAGTACTTTACTACTTTCTGAGTAATGCAAGAGTCTTATAATATTTAACTCATTAACAAACTCGGCATTTTTGTTGTATTTACATTGTATTTTGTATTGTATCTATTTTATTATCAGTCTGAGTTTATAGCTGACCCTTGAACAACATGGGTTTGAACTACACGGGTCCACTCACATTTATTTTTGATAAATACAGTCTAATACTGTATATGTATTTTCTCTTTCTTTTGATTTTCTTGAATATTTCTCTAGCTTACTTTATTGTAATAATACAGTATGTAATACAATACAACATGCCAAAATGTGCTAATTGGCTGTTTATGTTATTGGGAAATTTTCTGGTAAAAAATAGATTATTAGTTAAGTTTTGGAAAGTCAAATGTTACATGTGGATTTTTGACTGCATCGATGTTCTTAACTACCCATTATCCAAGGGTCAACTGTATTTGTTTGTTTTCTCCTGTGGGTGCTCTTTATTCCTTCCTGCATTAACAGTCTTCCATTTAGGAATATTTTTCATCTGCCTAAATAAGTTTCTTCAGAGGGGTACCTAGGTGGCTCAGTGGGCTGAGTGTATGACTCTTGATTTCAGCTCAGGTCATGATCTCAGGGCCATGGGATCGAGTCTGTTTTGGGTTCTGTACTATGTGGAGCCTACATAAGATTCTCTCTCTCTCACTCCCCTCTCCCTCTTCCCCCCTCTCTCTTTCCTTCCCTCTCCCTCTCCTTCTCTCTCTCTCTCCTTCCCTCTCACTCTCCCTCTCTCTCTCCTTCCCCCCTTTCCTTCTCCTTCTCCCCCCCTTCCCTCTGCCACTCTCCCCTACTCATGCTCTTTCTCTATATAAAATAAAAAAACAAACTTCTCTTTAGTAAATGAGCATCTTAGGCAATAAATTCAGTTTACATTTGCCTCAGAGATAATGATTCATCCTCAGTTTTAAAGGATATGTTAACTGGAAATGGAATTTGGAATTGGCAGTTACTATCTTTCAACATTTAAACATATTAGTGCTTTATCTTCTGGCTTCCAGTGTTTCTGTATAAAAGTAGCTCTCAGTTTTACTGTCTTTTTAAAATCCCTTAATATTTTAAGAAGTCTTATTTTTCCAGCAGTTTTTCTATGATGTACTTGAATGTGGCAGCAGCAATTTTTTCGTTCCCCTCCCTCTCCTTTTCCCTCCCCCTTTCTTCCTTTTTCTTCATCTTCTATTTTTTTTTTCATGTTTATTTATTTTTGAGAGTGAGAGAGAGTGAGCAAGCATGAGCAGGGGAAGGGGCAGAAAGAGAGGGAGACAAAGAATCTGAATCAGGCTCCAGGATCTGAACTGTCCCCACAGAACCCAACACAGGGCTCAAACCCATGGACCGTGAGATCATGACCTGAGACGAAGTTGGATGCTTAACCAGCTGAGCCATCCAGGTACCCCCTTCTTCATCTTCTAAATGTTACATGGGGTTTGAATAGCTGCCTCAACCTAGGACTTTTGTGTGTGTGTGTCATTTTAGAAAATTCTTAGTTAAAATCTCTTTAAATGAGATTTATGACCCATTCTCACTCTTTTTTCCTTTTTTAAATCCAATTACATATATGTTAGATTTTTCACTTTTATACTTTTCTGCATTTTCTATGTTTTTTTGCTTTCTAAGCTTCAGCCTAGATATTTTGTACTGTTGTATCTTCCTATTCACCAATCCTCTCCTCTGCTGTTCTATTAAATTAAACCCTTTAATAGTAGATTAAACTTAATTTTTTTTTAGTTTTGAAATTTTACTTAAATTCTAACTTATCTTCTTTTCATCTGTCTTCCTGAATATACTAGTCATAGTTATTTTAAAGTTTTGTCTCATAATGACATCTGGAATACTTGTGGGTCCGTTTCTGTTGTCTGTTGTCTCTCTAGTTTTCCAGTCATTTAGTTCTGTTTCTTAGCATGGTTGGTAATTTTTGTGTGTGTATGGAATGGCAGTTATTATGTATAAAAAAAATTAAGGATACTCCAAATTATGGTTATCTTCTTCTAGAAATTTTATTTTCTAGAAGACAGAACATAAGCAGATCGCTTTGATCCAATCAAGTCTGATCTATTTCTGGTTTGTCCTTACCCTGTATTCTTAGGATTCTCAAGGGAATGCCTAGATTGTTTGTGAGCCCTGAACTTCAGTTTTGAGATATTGTGATTTATAATATAAATTATATACTTGGTCTTTATCCTAATTCCTAGCACAGAGCCCTTAAAACCCTTAGAATTTCTTAAGTGATAAGAATGATAAAGGTGTCTTTTTATTCATAACAAGCCTCTTTCAACTATACCTTGCTTTATATTAATGAGATAACTTTTGGAAAGCCCCTAAAGATAAGGATGAGGACTAGTTGCCAGGGGTACCAACCATTTGATTAGAGAGTTGGACCATTCAAGGAGTGAGAAGGGCTGGAGTTTGACATAGTCACTAATGACCAATTTTAATCAATCATGTCTATGTATTGAAGCCTCCATGAGAGTCCTGAACCACAAGGTTAACAGAGCTCCTCAGTTGGTGAGCATATGGAAGTTCTGAGAGGGTAACTCACCTAGAGAGGGCATGCAAGTTCTGTCCCTCTTTCTACTACCTTGCCCTATGCATCTTTTCCATCAGGCTGTTCCTGGGTATTATCCTTTTATAATAAACCAACAACCTAGTAAGCAAACTGTTTTCCTTAGTTCTGTGAGTTATTTTAGCATAGAATCAAACCCCAGGGTAATGGAAACCTCTGATTTATACCTGGCTGGTTGAAGCTCAGGTGACTAACTGGACCTGTGACTGACACTTTAAGTGGGAAGGCAGTCTTGTGGAACTGAGCCCTTAACCTGTAGGAGCTGATGTTATCTCCAGGTAGTTATCTCCGGGTAGATAGTATCAGATTAAATTAACTTTGTAGGACACCAAATGTGTGTCCACCATAAAATGGAAAAATTGCTTGGTGTGTGTTTGTGTATGGGAGAGGAACAACCCCACATTTTGGGTGGCTAGAGTATTCCGTGAATGGACAGAAAAAAGATTCCCCCCCCCCCCATTTTTAAAGAAAGGCAGACTGCCACCTGCAGTGCCTCATTTGGATGCGTCTGGAGTCTTGGAAGCTTGACTACCCTATATTCTCCTACAAATGGACCCCAAGATCTTGTTTGGAGATTCTAGCAGGGGAGTGCAGTTACTTGTACATCTTTAACCAAAGAAAGGTCCTTCTTTATCAGAGAAGGCCATCCTCTTTGACCAAGTATACAGCTTCTGGAGGGATGCACATGGAGCAGTGAGGGAGAAAGGGAACACCTGCCTACCCAGCCTGATCAGCCAGATCAACCCTGATGATCAATAGGGTGACAGATGTTGCAGCCAGATTGCCCTCACATCTAAGAGGTGTTTTTGCCTTATACATTTTCTCCAATGCATAAAGTCTCAGCAACTCATTTCTTTTTGATTTCTGGATTCTTGTCTGGCACATGTACAGCTAAGGAATTGGCCATTGCTTCAAGGGGGGGAAATGCAATAACATCAGTCTCACCTCTCTACAGTTTTGCCTGTAAGACACTGGTATGGTTTCTTAGGTTCTGGTTGTCATTAGCCATGAACTCCACTTTATTGTTTGTCTCCCTTATCTGATACTTTCTTGAGCAATATGTAGTTAGTTACTTCTCAGTATCTATGCATACAAATTCCTCCAGGAAAAAAATACAGCTTTGCTTTCTCCCTGGAATCATGGCTCCTCAACTCCTAACTATCCTCATTATTCTCCAGTGCTTTTAATTAGATGTCTTGAAAACATTTTTTATCCAGATTTTATGGTTTTTCAAAACTAAACTGTTAGTGATACCAACTTCTCCAGCAAAACCAGATGTAGAAGATTTAAAATGCATTTTTATTTCATTTTAAAGAAATTTCTAATTTTATAAACACTAAATTCTAAATATATGAAAAATGTCAGTCCTGCTTCTAAAAGGATTTTTTGTCTGGTATGTTGAGTTCTTTAAGTTGTTGTTATTTATTAATTCCAATCCCCACCATTAACTAACATGCAGTTATAACATTTTAAAATAATTATTTCTGAGGAAAAAATACTTTGAATTTCTACTCTGTCAAATATAGACATTTGATAATGCCTTAGAAATGAAACACCAATTTTAGAAGGAGTAAATTTCATTACTTTTTCTAAATTAAAAGTAACAAAGAATTTTGGCAAGATGCATAAATGAAATTTATTAAATACAAAGAAAAATCCAAACCTTGCTTATATCGTATTTTAATTCATTTTAAATCAATTCCAGAAGGAAAAATAAGGCTTGCTTATGTCCAAAAGATACTAAAATTGATGAATCACTGAATTCTACTCCTGAAACCAATATTGCACTGGAATTTAAATAAGAATTTGAAAAGAAAAGATACTAAAGAAAGGGAAATGAGAAGATAAGAAACTTTATAAGACAAAGAGCAAACCCCATTATTATAAAACCATTAGACTGAATATATTTAGATCTGGGAAACATCAATTTCTTGCCATTAACCATTTACCTTAAGAAAATTGAAAAAATATTTTCCCCATGTCAAAGACTAAAATCGGAGGTCTAAGGATGATTCTCCAAGGCACAAGAATTATAAATCTGGATTTATTGGTTTCATCCTTGTGTTTATACAGTAACAAAGATTCTTTTTCCTATGGAAAATGATAAAAATAACATTTGCATATAGATCAGGACTAGAAAAAATTAGTTCAATAACAGATTTACTAAAGCAAGGAATTGAAAGTAATCATTAACATTTTTATTACTGTTATGTTCACACACTGATATTTTGCAGATTTAAAAGCATATCCACATAAAAGTTGGAATAGAAAATATGCTAGGGGCTGGAACTATGGGTGGCATTTTTTCTCTTACATTTCTATAGTTTAATATTTATGATTCAGCATGCATTACTTTCTTAATAAAAAAATACTATTGGGGTGCTTGGGTAGCTCAGTTGGTTAAGCTTCTGACTCTTGATTTAGGCTCTGGTCATGATCTCATGGTTTATGGAATCGAGCCCCACGTCGGACACTGTGCTGGCAGTGTGGAGCCTGCTTGGGATTTTCTCTCTCCTCTCTCTCTCTTCCCCTCCCCTGTTAGCATTCTCTTTCTCTCAAAAATAAATAAACATTTAAAAAATACTATTAAAAATTTTTTTCAGTAAAATTCTGTGAAAGCTGTAATATGTTGGTGTTTAGCCTTACTCTCTGGTGGCCACCCCTTACCATCATAAATCAGCCTTTGATGAGGCTTAACCATTCAGAACACTAAGTTAGAACATCCTGTCTGCTTTCTATCTCAAAGGAAGAAATGGAGACACTTGCTAACCTAAACAGACTAAACCAGGAATGATCTCATGACATAGACTGGGCAGCATTGATGCTGACAATTAATAAAGAGCAGTCAGGTTTGTAATTCCTTCAGTGGATTTTGGCAGTTCTGTGGGATTTTATCTACTCAGGCCTGGTAGGGAAGAGAAGACTGGCAGATACCTACTTGTCAAGCAGTAATTGAGGAGAAATCTGAGCAAACTGTTTGTCAAAATGTGGTTTTGAAAAAAAGTTTTTTTAAAAATTTTTTTTTCAACGTGTTTTTTATTTATTTTTGGGACAGAGAGAGACAGAGCATGAACGGGGGAGGGGCAGAGAGAGAGGGAGACACAGAATCGGAAACAGGCTCCAGGCTCCGAGCCATCAGCCCAGAGCCTGACGCAGGGCTCGAACTCCCGGACCGCGAGATCGTGACCTGGCTGAAGCCGGACGCTTAACCGACTGCGCCACCCAGACGCCCCTGAAAAAAAGTTTTAACTAAAGATGCAAAAACAGTGCATGCAACACACCAAAAAACACTTGCTGAAGTGCCAGGCCCTGGACAGTGTATGACATCTTTTTAATATAGTAGCACTTGTAGGTGCAGGAAACAAAACAAGCTATTAAAACACATAAAGGACAGAAAATGAGCCAAAATGATGAAATGGAAGGATTCTCCTCAAAAGAAATTCCAGGAAGAAATGACAGCCAGAGGATTGCTCAAAACAGATATAAACAATATATCTGAGCAAGAATTTAGAACAGTAGTCCTAAGACTAATAGCTGGGCTTGAAAAAAGCATAGAATACAGCAGAGAATCTATTGCTGCAGAGGTCAAGGACCTAAGAAATAGTCATGATGAATTAAGAAATGATGTAAATGAGATGTAAAATAAACTAGATGCAGTGACAGAAAAGATGGAGAAGCAGAGGTCAGAATAGGTGAAATAGAAAATAAACTTATGGAAAATGATGAAGCTCAGAAAAAGAGAGAAAGGAAATTACTAGACCATCAGGGGAGAATTAGAGACCTAAGTTATTCAATGAAATGAAATAATATCTATATTCTAGGAGTTACAGAAGAAGAAGAGAGGGAAAGCACTGCAGGTTTATTTGAAAAAATTATAGCTGAGAATGTCCCTAATCTGGGAAAGGACACAGACATCCAAGTCAAGAAAGTACAGAGAACTTCCTTCAAAATCAATATAAACAGGTAAACACCATGACATATCACAGTAAAACTGGCAAAATACAAAGATAAAGAGAGAATTCTGAAAGCAGCTAGGGACAAACGGGCCTTAACCTACAAGGGTAGACACATAAGGGTAGCAACAGACCTGTCCACTGAAACTTGGCAGGCCAGAAGGGAGTAGCAGGAAATATTCAATGTGCTGAATAGGAAATATATGCAGCTAAGAATCCTTTATCCAGCACAGCTGTCATTCAGAATAGAAGGAGAGATAAAGGCCTCCCAGACAAACAAAAGCTAAAGGAACTCATGACCACAAAACTAGTCTTATGGGAGATCCTAAGGGGGACTCTGTGAATAGAGAGCAGCAGACTACAAAGATCCAGAGATATCACCACAAGCATGGAACCGACAGATAACACAATGGCACTAAATCCATGTTTCAATAATCACTCTGAATATAAATGGATTAAATGCCCCAATCAAGAGACATAGGGTATCAGAATGGATTAAAAACAAAACAAAACAAAAACAAGATCCATCTATATGCTACCTACAAGGGACTCATTTTAGACCTGAGGACACCTGCATATTGAAAGTGAGGAGATGGAGAATTATCTGTCATGCTACTGGATGTCAAAAGAAAGCTGAAGTAGCCATACTTCTATCAGACAAACTAGATTTTAAAACAAAGATGGTAACAAGAGACAAAGAAGGGCATTATATCATAATTAAGGGGTCTATCCATCAAGAAGAGCTAACAATTATAAATGTTTATGCCCCCAGTGTGAACACCCAAATATATAAACCAATCACAAACATAAATAAATGTATAGCTAACAGTACTGTGATTGTAGGAGACTTTAATACTCCACTTACAACAATGAACAGAAAATCAATAAGGAAACAATGGCTCTGAATGACATATTGGACCAGATGTACTTAACAGATATATACAGAAATTTTCATACAAAAGCAGCAGAATACACATTCTTCTCAAGTGCACATGGAACATTCCCCAAAACAGATCACATGCTGGGTCACAAAACAGCCCTCAACAAATATAAAAGGATTGCGATCATACCATGCATATTTGAAACTTGAAAACAACGAAAAGAAAAAAATTGGAAAGTCTACAAATACATGGAGGTTAAAGAACATCTTAGTAAAGAATGAATGGGTCAACCAGGAAATTAAATAAGAAATTAAAAAAATATTTGGAAACAAATGAAAATGAAAACACAACCATCCAAACCCTTTGGGATGCAGCAAAGGCAGTCCTAAGAAGAAAATACATTGCAGTCCAGAACTATCTGACGAAGCAAAAAACGTCCCAAATACAGAATCTATCCTCACATCTAAAGGAACTAGAAACACAGCAGCAAAGAAAGCCCAAAGCCAGCAGAAGAAGAGAAACAAAGATTAGAGCAGAAATAAGCAATATAGAACCCCAAAACCCACAGTAGAATAGATCAATGAATCTAAAAGCTGGTATTTTGAAAGAATAAACAAAATTGATAAACCCCTTGCCAGACTTCTCAAAAAGAAAAGAGAGCCCAAATAGATAAAATCATGAATGAAAGAGGAGAGATCACAACCAACACCACAGAAACAAAAACAATTATTAGATAATACTATGAAAAATTATATGCCAACAACCTGGACAGTCTGGAAGAAATGGACAAATTCCTAGACACTCACACACTACCAAAACTCAAAAGGGAAGAAATAGAAATTTTGAGGAGACCCAGAACCAGTGAAGAAAACGAATCCATTATCAAAAATCTCCCAACAAATAAGAGTCCTGGGTCAGATGGCTTCACAAGGGAATTCTATTAGACATTTAAAGCAGAGTGAACACCTATTCTTCTCAAGATAGTCAAAAAGACAAAAATGGAAGGAAAGCTTTCAGACTTATTCTATGAAGGCAGCATTACCTTGATTCCCAAACCAGACAAAGACCCCGCTAAAAAGGAGAATTACAGGCCAAATCCCTGATGAATATCGACGCAAAACTTCTCAATAAATACTAGCAAAATGAATTCAGCAGTATATTAAAAGAATTATTCACTATGATCAAGTGGGATTCATTCCTGGGATGCAGGGCTGATTCATTATTTGCAAATCAATGTGATACATCACATTAATAAAAGAAAGGATTAGTACCATATGATCCTGTCAATAGATGCAGAAAAAGCATTGGATAAAATACACCATCTTTTCTTGATAAAAACCTTTAAGAAAGTTGGGATAGAAGAACATATCTTATCATAAAAGCCATATATGAAAGGCCCATAGCTAATATCATCCTCAATAGGGAAAAACTGAGAGCTTTTTCCCCTGAGACCAGGAACACAACAGGGAATGTCCACTCTCACCACTGTTATTTAACATAGTGTTGGAAGTCCTAGCTTTAGCAATCAGACAAAAAATAAAATAAAAGGCATCCAAATGGGCAAAGAAGAAATCAAACTTTCACTTTTTGCAGATGACATGATACTCTGCATGAAAAACCTGAATGACTCCACCAAAAAACTGCTAGAACTGATAAATGAATTCAGCAAAGTCACAGGATATAAAATCAATGTAAAGAAATCATTGCATTTCTATACATTAATGAAACAACAGAAAGAGGTATCAAGCAATTGATCCCATTTACAATTGCACCAAGAACCATAAAATACCTAGGAATAAACCTAATCAAACAGGTAAAAGATATGTACACTTAAAACTATAGAAAGCTTATGAAAGAAATTGAAAAGACACAAAGAAATGGAAAAAATTCCATGCTCATGGATTGGAAGAATAAATATTGTTAAAATGTCAATACCACCCAACACAATTTACACATTCAATGCAATCCCAATCAAAATTGCACAAGCATTCTTCTTGAAGCTAGAAAAAACAATCCTAAGATTTGTATAGAACCACAAAATACCCCGAATAGCCAAAGTAATGTTGAAAAAGAAAACCAAAGCAGGAGGCATCACAATCCCAGACTTCAGCCTGTACTACAAAGCTGTAATCATCAAGACAGTATGGTATTGGCACAAAAACAGATACATAGACAAATGGAATAGAATGGAGAACCCAGAAAGTGTCCCACAAATGTATGGCCAACTAATCTTGACAAAGCAGGAAAGAGTATCCAATGGAAAAAAAGACAGTCTCCATAGCAAATAGTGCTGGGAGAACTGGATAGCAAGGTGCAGAAGAATGAACCTGGAGGGGCGCCTGGGTGGCGCAGTCGGTTAAGCGTCCGACTTCAGCCAGGTCGCGATCTCGCGGTCCGGGAGTTCGAGCCCCGCGTCAGGCTTTGGGCTGATGGCTCAGAGCCTGGAGCCTGTTTCCGATTCTGTGTCTCCCTCTCTCTCTGTCCCTCCCCCGTTCATGCTCTGTCTCTCTCTGTCCCAAAAATAAATAAACATTGAAAAAAAAATTAAAAAAAAAAAAAAAAGAATGAACCTGGACTACTTGCTCACACCATACACAAAAATAAACTCAAAATGGATGAAAGACCTAAATGTGAGACAGGAAACCATCAAAATCCTAGAGCAGATAACAGGCAACAACCTCTCTGACCTTGGCCACAACTTCTTATTTGACATGTCTCTGAAGGCAAGGGAAATAAAAGCAAAAATGAACTATTGGGACCTCATCAAGATAAAAAGCTTTTGCACAGCAAAGGAAACAATCAATAAAACTAAAAGGCAACCAACAGAATGGGAGAAGACATTTTCAAATGACATATCAGATAAGGGGTAGTATCCAATATCTCTAAAGAACTTACCAAACTCAACACCTGAAAAACATACAATCCAGTGAAGAAATGGGCAGAAGACATGAATAGACACTTTTCCAAAGAAGACATCCAGAAGGCTAACAGACACATGAAAATATACTCAACATCGCTCATCATCAGGGAAATGCAAATCAAAACCACATTGAGATACCACTTTACACTGGTCAGAGTGGTTAAAATTAACAACTCAGGAAAAAAAAACAGATGTTGGTGAGGATGTAGAGAAATGGGAACTCTGTTATACTGTTGGTGGAAATGCAAACTGGTGCAGCCACTCTGGAAAACGGTGTGGAAGTGCCTCAAGAAAATGAAAATAGAATTACCTTATGACCCAGCAATAGAACTACTAGGAATTTATCCAAAGGATACAGGAATGCTGATTCATAGGGTCACATGTACCCCAATGTTTATAGCAGTACTATCAACAATAGCAAATTATGGAATTATGAAAAGAGCCCAAATGTCCATCAACATGAATGGATAAAGATGGATAAAGTTGTGGTGTGTGTGTGTGTATACATACACATACATATATATGTGTATGTATATATACACATATATATGTATATATAATTACCCACACATAATGGATACTACTCTGCGATGAAAAAAACCCGAAATCTTGCCATTTGCAACCACATGGATAGAACTGGAGGGTATTATGCTAAGTAAAGTAAATCAGTCAGAGAAAGATAAGTTTCTCAAGTTCCACATATGAGTGAAAACGTAACAGAAGACCATAGAGGAAGGAAAAGAAAAATAAGTTACAAACAGAGGTAAGCAAACCATAAGAGACTCATAAATACAGAGAACAAACTGAGGAGGGTTGATGAGGGTGGGGGGTTGGGGAGGCAGGGAAAATGAGTGATGGGCATTGAGGAGGGCACTTGTTAGAATGAATACTGGGTTTTATATAAGTGATGAATCACGGAAATCTGCTCCTGAAGCCAAAACTACACTGTAGGTTAGCTAACTTGACAATAAATTATTAAGAAAAAGAAAAAGAAAAATGTTTTAACTGATCTTAATAAATTATCCCTTGATTTCACTTTCATCTTTCATAATTTTCAGCCTTTCTTTTTTGTTCATGGAAATCCTGAAAAATAAGCCAATCATTATGAACATTTCAGCAACACCTTTGTCTTATACCTTATAAAATTTTATTTCTAGGGATCTAACCAAGTCCTCTTTCACAAGTTTTATTCTGTGTACTCAGGGATAATTGAAGGACCCAGGAGAAGGTTCACTGGCTTCAAACTGACCAGGGATTATAAAAATAGTGGCAAGCCCAATCATTGGCAGTATCAATGATATTATAAGTATCCCATATTTTACTGAAATTTTCAGGTAGACTATATAAAATCACCTATAGACCATGATTGAAAGACTCTCTAGGTTGCACTTGTTTTTCAAGCCATTGTCTTTCCCTAGAATGGCTATTCTGTCCTATTTTAGAAGTTTCATTTGATTCACAAGGCCCATTTACTCAATATTTGCTGAATACCTACGTTATGGCAGATAATGATTTAGGCAAAAGACAAATAATAATAAACAAGATAGACACGAAGATTTCTGTTCTCATGAATCTTATATTATGAAAAAGATAATAAACAAGTAAACAACTGAGTTTTAGGTGAAAAGGGGAAAATGGTATCTGTGGTAGAGAAGATGTCTGTTTTCATCATGGGAGTCCAAGAAAGCTACTCTGAGATCACATTGGAGCAGAGAACTGAAAGATGAGTGAAACATGTAGCCTAAAGAAAGAATGTTCCATGTGTATAGTACCTAGGGTAAGGTCCTAATATGATTGAAAACCAGTAAGAGCTAATTCATTTCAACATTTACAACAAGAAACTCTGATTCTCCCAGCTCACAATGACCAAATTCTTATAATAGCGCTTGTCTGTGTCCTTCATTTGGACCAAATGTGTGTGCATTATAATACTAGCTATCTTTGAGAACTTGAGATGCTTGCTTTCCACTTAAGATTCAGCTACTTCCTGCCAGGAACCTTGTCTTTTGCCTCTTGATATACTCAAAACCAAAAATAGTACTCTCATACTATATTCAGTAAACACTCATGACCATAATCTGATGTAATGACCTGTGCTACTGTCATGCCCTCAAAGAGCTTATCAACTCTTGACTTACAGAGTTGGGCTGAGAGCAGTGACAGGCACTGGCTATCTAAAAAAAAAAGTATCCAATAAATGTATGTTGGCTTTGAACTTTTGTTTAGGTTTACTTTGTAATGATTTGATAATTTTATAAATGTGTTCATAATTAAAACAGTAGACTTAATTGAAATTACAGTTAAAGTGAATCACCTTTAGTTGCTGAAAAATGGCTTTTGTGGTAGGCTTTTAGCATTAAAATGGTTTTTCTTGGACTAAAACAATACAAACTTCATAACTACAGCTTATAATTAGCCTTACTTTTTTGTCATATAATAGTGTTTCAAGACAGAAATCAAGGCATATGATGCTAGTTTTTTACACCCTTGCCATTTTATCTAAGCTGAGATAGCACATGGACAGAGAGATTATTCACAATGCAGAAGTGTGTTATTGCAATATTGGAATCCTAATAGTGGTTGTAAAATTTCATGGTTTAAGAAAATGATACAACCCATAGATACATGTTATAAAATGGAATATGATTTTTGAAATTAAAAGGTGAAACATTTGTACATTGCCTTTTAAAAGTGCTGATCAAATACCATCAACTTTGAAGTAAAAATACTATAATTTTGACTTTATTCTGAGTTAGAATAACTCCCCGTGATAATATTATTCTAAAGTTGTTTTACTTCTGCATTTATCCAAAGAAACAACTGGTGATTTTCAAGTCGTGTGTGTGTGTACTGATTGATATACAATATTGTATTAGTTTCAGGTATACAGCATAATGATTCAATATTTATATACATTAAGAAATGGTCACCACAATATGTCTAGTTATCCATTCACCATGTCCTCACCAACACTGGTCATTATCAAAAGGACAAGAAATAACAATTTTGACAGGTATGAGGTGATATCTCATGGTGACATTTGATTTGCATTTCCCTGATAGTGATGTTAAAGATTTTTCATGTGCCAGTTGGCCATCTACACATCTTTGGGAATATGTCTATCCAGCTCCTTTGCCCATTTTTAATTGGATTTTTTATATTGAGTTTTAGGAGTTCTTTATATTTTTTGAATGTTAACCCCTTATCGGACATAGCATTTCCAAATATCTTCTGTCATTCATTTGGGAGAAGGCTGCCTTTTCATTTTGTTGATGGTTTCCTTCACTGTGGAAAAGCTTTTTAGTTTGTTGTAGTTCTATTAGTTTATTTTTTCTTTTGTTGTCATTGCCTGAAGAGACAGATCCAAAAATATTAAGACCAATGTCAAACTTAGTGTTTATGTTCTAGGAGTTTTGTGATTTCAGATCTTATATTTTAGTCTTTAATCTATTTTGAGTTTATTTTTATATATATGATGTATGAAAGTGGTTCAGTTTTCCCAGCATCATTTATTGAAGAGACTGTCTTTTCCCTCATTGTATGTTCTTGACTCCATTGTTTTAATTGACCATATAAGCACGAATTCATTTCTGGGCTTTGTATTCTGTTCCATTAATCTGTGTATTGGCTTTTGTGCCGGTACCAAATTGTTTTCAAATCCAAGAACAAGACGCTTTCAGCTTTGTTCTTCTTTCTCAACATTTCTTTGGCTACTCAAGGTCTTTTATGGTTCTATACAAATTTTAGGATTATTTGCCCTAGTTCTGTGAAAAATGCTATTGGTATTTTGACAGAGATTGCATTGAATCTGTAGATTGATTTAGGTAATATGGACATTTTAACCACATTATTTTAATCCATGAGCACAGTATATCTTACCATTCATTTGTGTCATCTTCAATTTATTTAATCAATGACTTACAGTTTCAGAGTCTAGGTTTTTCACCTTCTTAATTTAAATTTATTCCTAGGTGTTTTATTCCTTTTGATGCGATTGTTAATGGACTGTTTTCTTTCTTTTTCTGGTAGTTTATTGTTAGTGTGTAGAAATGTAACAGATTTCTGTATATTGCTTTTGTATCCTGTAGCTGTACTGTATTCATTTAATAGTTCTAATTGTGTGTGGGTGTGGGTGTGTAATCCTTAGGAGTTTTTTTTTATGTATAGTAACCTGTTATCTGCTGATAGTGACAGTTTCACTTTTTCCTTTCCAATTTGGATGCTATTTATTTATTTATTTATTTATTTATTTATTATTGTTGGCTAATTGCTATGACTAGGACTTCCAATACTATGTTGAATAAAATAGGTGAGAGTGGACATCCTTGTCTTGTTTTCGATCTTAGGGGAAAAGCTTTCAGCTCTTCACCACTGAATATGATGTTAGCTGTGGGTTTGTCATACATAGCCTTTATTATGTTGAGGTATACTCCCCCATCTCCATTTTGTTGAGAATTTTATCATGAATGGATGTTGTACTTTGTCAAATGCTTTTTCTGCTTTTATTTAGATGATCATATGATTGTTATTCTTTATTTTGTTAAAAAGGTGTGTGTAGCACGTTCATTGATTTGCGGATATTGAACCAGGCTTGTATCCCTGGAATAAATCCCACTTGATCATGGAGTATAATCCTTTTACTGTATTGTTGGGTTCCATTGCTAATATTTTGTGGCCAATTTTTGCATCCATGTTAATCAGGGATATTGGCCCATAATTGTTTTTTTGTATGGTCTTTGGTTTAGGTATCAGGGTACAGCTGGCTTCACAGAATAGGCTTGGAAACATTCTTTCCTCTTCAAATTTTTTGGAATAGTTTAAAGATAGGCATTAATTCTTCTTTAAATGTTCAGTAGTATTTACCTGTGTAGCTGTCTGGTCCTGGACTTTCGTTTCTGAGTTTTTTTGATTACTGATTCAATTTCATTACTAGTAATTGGTCTGTTCAAAATTTCTAGTTCTTCCTGATTTAGTCTTAGAAGATTTTATGCTTTTAGGACTCTATCCATTTCTTCTCAGTTGTCCAACTTGTTAGCATATAATCGTTTCTAGTAGTTTTTAAATAATCTTTTGTATTTCTGTTATATTTGTTGTAACTTCTCTTTCATTTCTAACTTTATTTGCCACCCCCCCCCCCCTTTTGTTGTGACTCTGGCTAAATGTTTTATCAATTTGTTTATCTTTTCAAAGAATCAGTTCTTAGTTTCATTAATCTTTTCTATTTTTTAAATCTCTGTTATTTATTTCTGCTTTTATCTTTATTATTTCCTTCCTTCTACTAATTTTGGTCTTTGTTCTTTTTCTACTTCCTTTAGATGTAAGATTAGATTATTTGAGATTTTTTTTGTTGTTCTTGTTTAAGGTGGATCTGTATCACTATAATCTTAGAA
Source organism: Herpailurus yagouaroundi (assembly GCF_014898765.1). Lineage (NCBI taxonomy): Eukaryota > Metazoa > Chordata > Mammalia > Carnivora > Felidae > Herpailurus > Herpailurus yagouaroundi. The sequence goes on along the minus strand of NW_024412403.1, from coordinate 56,360,228 downwards.
TTGCATTTGCTGTGTCCCATAGGTCTTGGAGTATTGTTTTCATTTTCATTTGTCTCATGGTATGATATTTCCTTTTTGATTTCTTCACTGACCCAATGATTGTTCAGTAGCATGTTGTTTAGTCTCTGTGGGATTTTTTTGTTTTTTCAGTTTTTTTCTTAGAGTTGATTTCTAGTTTTATATTAGTTGTAGTCAGAAAAGGTGTTAAGATTTTAATCTTAAATTTATTGAGACTTGTTTTTGTGCCCTAATATGTGATTTCTCCTGGCCATTTGCTGTTTAAAAAGGTAGTTTGATGTTATAAAGAGGGAACACTTATTCTGATGTCAGGAATCTAGATTAGAATCATGGCCCTACTGCTTAATAGTTGTGCAAACTTGGGTAAACCACTTCCTCAGTGTTCTTGTCTCCTCAGTGGAAATGGCATCTTTCCTACAAATCTTCAAAACTTTCAGTTTCCTAGATCGTTGTCAGTTTTCAACCTTGCTAGGCAGTATTAAAAATTATTAAAGTTCATGTAGTTCAAATGGATCAATGAAATGTTATGGGGTTTAATATTTTATGTAATAAAATTACTTCTTAACAATCTATTGCTATGTGAAACTGGATGTAAAACTAATGGTCATATTTTCTTCTCCATCTTTTTTTAAGAGAATTTTTTAAATTTTCTATTGAAATATAATTGACATGTAACATTAGTTTCAGGCATATAATGTAATGATTTGCTATCTGTATATAATATGAAATCACAGTAAGTCTAGTTAACATCTGTCACCAACCATTCATAGTTACCTTTTTTCTTGTGATGAGAACTTTCAAATTCTATTCTCTTAGCGATTTACAAATGGGAATGCAGTTTATTAACTATAGTAACCATGCTGTACATTTCATCCTTATGACTTATTTTGGAATGAAATTTGTACCTTTTGACGGCCTTAAACCATTTTGATACCCCTCCCCAACCACATACACATGCAACTACCAGTATGTTCTCTGTATCTATGAGCTTACTTCTTTATGTTTTTTTTAATTTAATTTTTTTATAATTTATTGCCAAATTGGCTTCCATACAACACCCAGTGCTCATCCCAGCAGGTGCCCTCCTCAATGCTCATCACCCACTTTCCCCTCTCGCCCCACCCCCATCAACCCTCAGTTTGTTCTTAGTATTTAAGAGTCTCTTATGGTTTGCCTCCTTCCCTCTCTAACTTTTTTTTCCCTTCCCCTCCCCCATGGTCTTCTGTTAAGTTTCTCAGGATCCACATATGAGTGAAAACATATGGTATCTGTCTTTCTCTGCCGGACTTATTTCACTTAGCACAATACCCTCCAGTTCCATCCACGTTGTTACACATGGCCAGATTTCATGCTTTCTCATTGGCACGTAGTATTCCATTGTATATAAAAAACACATCTTCTTTATCCATTCATCAGTTAATGGACATTTAGGCTCTTTCCATAATTTGGCTATTATTGAAAGTGCTGCTATAAACATTGGGGTACAAGTGCCCCTATGCGTCAGCATTCGTATATCCCTTGGGTAAATTCCTAGCGGTGATATTGCTGGGTCATAGGGTAGGTACAATTTTAATTTTTTGAGGAACCTCCACACTGTTTTCCAGAGTGGCTGCACCAGTTTGCATTCCCACCAACAGTGCAAGAGGGTTCCCATTTCTCCACATCCTCTCCAGCATCTATAGTCTCCTGATTTGTTCATTTTAGCCACTCTGACCGGCGTGAGGTTTTAATTTGTATAACCACATCTTAGTGTGGTTTTGACTTGTATTTCCCTGATGAGGAGGGATGTGAGCATCTTTTCATGTGCCTGTTGGCCATCTGGATGTCTTCTTTAGAAAAGTGTCTATTCAGGTCTTCTGCCCATTTCTTCACTGGATTATTTGTTTTTGGGTGTGGAGTTTGGTGAGTTCTTTATAGATTTTGGATACTAGCCCTTTATCCGATATGTCATTTGCAGATATTTTCCCATTCCATCGGTTGCCTTTTAGTTTCGTTGATTGTTTCCTTTGCAGTGCAGAAGCATTTTATCTTTTTTTTTTTTTTAATTTTTTTTTTCAACGTTTATTTATTTTTGGGACAGAGAGAGACAGAGCATGAACGGGGGAGGGGCAGAGAGAGAGGGAGACACAGAATCGGAAACAGGCTCCAGGCTCTGAGCCATCAGCCCAGAGCCCGACGCGGGGCTCGAAATCACGGACCGCGAGATCGTGACCTGGCTGAAGTCGGACGCCAGCCAACTGCGCCACCCAGGCGCCCCCAGAAGCATTTTATCTTGATGAGGTCCCAATAGTTCATTTTTGCTTTTAATTCCCTTGCCTTTGGAGACGTGTCTTGTAAGAAATTGCTGCAGCTGAAGTCAAAGAGGTTTTTCCCTGCTTTCTCCTCTAGGGTTTTGATGGTTTCCTGTCTCACATTAAGGTCCTTTGTCCATTTTGAGTTTATTCTTGTGAGTTGTGTAAGAAGGTGGTCTAGTTTCATTTTTCTGCATGTCGCTGTCCAGTTCTCCCAGCACCATTTGTTAAAGACTTTTTTTTTCCCATTGGATATTATTTCCTGCTTTGTCAAAAATTAGTTGGCCATACATTTGTGGGTCCAATTCTGGAGTCTCTATTCTATTCCATTGGTCTATGTGTCTGTTTTTGAGCCAATACCATATTGTCTTGATGATTACAGCTTTGTAGTAGAGGCTAAAGTCTGGGATTGTGATGCCTCCCACTTTGGTTTTCTTCTTCAATATTACTTTGGCTATTTGGGGTCTTTTGTGGTTCCATACAAATTTTAGGATTGTTTTTTTCTAGCTTCAAGAAGAATGCCTGTGCGATTTTGATTGGGATTGCATTGAATGTGTAGATTGTGTTGGGTGGTATTGACATTTTAACAATATTTATTCTTCCAATCCATGAGCATGGAATATTTTTTCATTTCTTTGTATCTTCTTCAATTTCCTTCATAACCTTTCTATAGTTTTCAGCATACAGATCTTTTACATTTTTGGTTAGGTTTATTCCTAGGTATTTTATGATTCTTGGTGCAGTTGTGAATGGGATCAGTTTCTTTATTTCTCTTTCTGTTTCATTATTGGTGTACAAAAATGCAACTGATTTCTGTACATTAATTTTGTATCCTGCGACTTTGCTGAATTCATGTATCAGTTCTAGCAGACTTTTGGTGGTCTATCAGGTTTTCCATGCAGAGTATCATGTCATCTGCAAAAAGTGAAAGCTTGACTTCATCTTTGCCAATTTTGATGCCTTTGATTTCATTTTGTTGTCTGACTGCCAATGCTAGAACTTCCAATACTATGTTAAACAGCGGTGAGGGTGAACATCCCTGTCGTGTTCCTGATCTCAGGGAAAAAGCTCTCAGTTTTCCCCATTTAGGATGATATTAGCTGTGGGCTTTTCACAGATGGCTTTTATGATGTTTATGAATGTTCCTTCTATCCCAACTTTCTGAAGGGTTTTTATTAAGAAAGGATTCTATATTATGCAGCAAAGGCAGTCCTGAGAGGAAAATACATTGCAGTTCAAGCCTATCTCAATAAACAAGTAAAATCCCAAATACAAAATCTAACAGCACACCTAAAGTAACTAGAAGCATAACAGCAAAGACACCACAAACCTAGCAGAAGAAGAGAAATACTAAAGATCAGAGCAGAAATAAACAATATAGAATCTAAAAAACAAACAAACAAAAAAACAGTAGAGCAGATCAATGAGTTGGTTTTTTTGAAAAAATAAACAAAATTGATAAACCTCTAGCCAGGCTTCTCAAGAAGAAAAGAGAGGAGCCAAATAGATAAAATAACAAATGAAAATGTAATTATTACAACCAGTCCCTCAGAAATACAAGCAATTATCAGGGAATACTATGAAAAATTATATGCCAACAAACTGGACAACCTGGAAGAAATGGACAAATTCCTAAACACCCACACACTTCCAAAACTCAAATGGGAAGAAATAGAAAATTTGAATAGACCCATAACTAGTGAAGAAATTGAATCAGTTATCAAAAATCTCCCAAGAAATAAGAGTCCAGGACCAGATGGCTTCCCTGGGGAATTCTACCAGACATTTCAAGCAGAGATAATACCTATCCTTCTCAAGCTGTTCCAAAAAAAGAAAGGGAAGGAAAACTTCCAGACTCATTCTATGAGGCCAGCATTATTTTAATTCCCAAACCAGAGACCCAGAAGAAAAAGAGAACTACAGGCCAATATCCCTGATGTATATGGATGCAAAAATTCTCAACAAGATACTAGTAAATCAAATTCAACAGCATATAAAAAGAATTATTCACCATGATCAAGTGGGATTCATTCCTGAGCTTCAGGGCTGGTTCAATATTTGCAAATCAATCAATGTGATACATCACATTAATAAGAGAAAAGATAAGAACCATATGACCCTGTCAATAGATGCAGAAAAAGCATTTGAGCTTACTTTTGTTAAGATTCCACATGAAAGAGATCATATGGTATTTGCCTTTCTCTAATTGCATGAAGCGTTATGCCTTCAACGTCCATTCATTGAGTCACAAGTGCCAAGATTTCATTCTTTTTTATAGCTGAATAATATTTCACTCTGTGTGTGTGTGTGTGTGTGTGTGTGTGTGTGTGTGTGCATATGTGCACATGTGCGCACGTGTGCATGAATCCCTTCTTATTCATTCATTCATTGGTGGACACTTAGGTTTTTTCCATGTCTTGGCTATTGTAAATAATGATTCAATAAACATGAGATGCATATATTTTTTCAAATCAGTGTTTTCATTTTTTTTAAGACAAATACCCAGGAGTGGAATTGCTGGATCATATGGTAGTTCTACTTTGAATTTTTTGAAGAAATTCCAAACTGTTTTCCATAGTGGTTGCATCAATTTACATTCCTACCAACAGTGCACAAGTGTTCTCTTTTCTCTATATGAATGCCTGCCTTGTTATTTCTTGTCTTTTTGATACCAGCCATTCCTATATGTATGAACTATCTCACTGTGGTTTTGATTTGCATTTCCCTGATAATTAGTGATGTTGAGCATAACTTTACGTACCTGTTGGCTATCTGTATGTCTTGTTTGGAAAAATGTCTATTCAGATATATTGTTTAGTTTGTTTGTAGTTGTTGAGTTGTAGAATTTCTTTGTTTTGAATAGCAGTTCTTTATCAGATACATGATTTGCAAGTGATCTTCTCCCCTTCGGTTTGTTGCCTTTTCATTTTGTTGTGCAGTACCTTTTTTTTTTTTTTTTTTTTTTTTTTTTTTAATATACTTTGCTTCCTTTGCTGTACAGTAGCTTTTTAGTTTGATGTAGTCCCACTTGTTTTTACTTTTGGTGTCAGATCAAAAAACTCATTGACAAAACTGATGTCAAGGACATTACTGCCTTTGTTTTCTTAGAGTTTTATGGTTTCAGGTCTTCAAGTGTTTAATCATTTTGAGTAAATTTTTTGTGTGATGTAAGAAGTGTTTTGTGTGTGTGAATGAAAACCTAATTTTTTAAAGTGGGCTCTGGGTACTGAGGGTAAGTCCCTTTCAGTGTTGTGGTGGTGATTTTGTCCTTTTCAATGATGTGAACAATGACTCCTATGTCTGACACTGCATCCTGGTCCATAGCTTTAAGCATGGCTTGTTATATGAATTCAAACAGGTGCTCTAGATTCATGTTTGGCTCCCAAAGGGACTCATATATCCCATACATTTGTTTATCGCATATGCTGATGACCAGAAAGTCGTCAGTCACCGTGGGGTAGCTGATGAGGTCTAAAGGGCAATGAAGGGCTTAAAGATTTTGGGAACTAATTGGGCAATTACTAGGTCAGTGTAGTACTGGCCAAACTATTTCTCAGAAAGGAGGTTGGCCACTATGCTCATGAAGGTTTAAGGCTTTATCTGCCAGCCATACTATAGCTCATACACGTTCATCCAGAACCTGAGGTGCAGAGCAGTAGTCTGGACATTGGTGGTGAGTCCAGCCAATCTGATGTACAGCCAGTCAGCCACTGAAAAATCTTCTGGAAGTCTGTGGTTATCACCTGGGCCTGGAAGTAGGACTAACTGTATTATCTTCTCCCTTTGTTTTATTTTTTATTGAGGTGTAATTAACATACAATTTTGTATTAGTTTCAGGTGTATAACACTGGTTCAAGAATTCTATACATTACTCACAACTTACCATGATCATTGTCATCACTATCTGTCACCATACAATGTTATTACAATATTATTGGCTATATTCCCTATGCTCTACTTTTCATCTCCATGACTTATTTTATAACTGGAAATTTGTACCTCTTAATCTCCTTTATATCACCCACCCCCTCTTCTCTGGCAGCCACCAGTTTGTTCCCTGTTTTTAAGAGTCTTTTTGTTTGTTTGTTCATTCATTTGTTTTGTTTTTTAGGTCCCACATGTAAATGAAATCATATGGCATTTGTCTTTTTCTATATGACTTGTTTCACATAGTGTAATACCCTCTAGGTCTATCTATGTTGTCACAAAGGACAAGGTTTCACCTCTTTTATGGCTGAGCAATATTCCAGCTTCCGCATGCACATGCACGCGCGTACACATACACACACACACACACACACAAACACACCCCACAATGAATCTTTATTCATTCATCTATTTATAGACATAGGTTGCTTCCATAACTTGTTATTATAAATAATGCTGCCATAAACACAGGGATGCACATATCTTTTCAAATTAGTGTTTTTGTATTCTTTGGGTAAATACCCAGTAGAGAAATTACTGAATCATGTAACATTTCTGTTTTTAATATTTTGATAAATCTCCATACTGTTTTCCACAGTGGCTGTACCAATTTGCATTCCCACCAACTGTGCACAAGATTTTCTTTTTCTCCACCTCCTCACTAACATGTATTACTTCTTGTCTTTTTGACAATAGCCATTCTGACAGTATAAGGTGATATCTCATTGTGGTTTTGATTTGCATTTTCCTGATAATCAGCAATGTTGAGCATCTTTTTTCTTGTGGGTCTGTTGGCCATCTGTATTTCTGTGGAAAAATATCTATTAAGATCTTCTGCCCATTTTTTGATAAAATTACTTTTTTGATATCAAATTTTGTGTTCTTCATACATTTTGGTTATTAACCCCTTATCAGATAAATCATTTGTGAAGATCTTCTCTCATTCAGTAGGTTGTCTTTTCATTTTGTTGACGGTTTCCTTAGCTATGCAAAAGAGTTTTATTTTGTGGTAGTCACAATAGTTTGTTGTTGCTTTTGTTTCCTTTACCTGGAGACATATCTAGAAAAACGTTGCTAAGGCAATGAGAGATTACTGCATATATTTTTATCTAGAAGTTTTATGGTTTCAGATCTCACATTTAGGTGTTTAAACCATTTTGAATTTATTTTTGTGTAGGGTATTAAAGCATATGGTCCAGTTTTCCCAGTACCATTTATTGAAGGGACTTTCCCCCACTGTATATTCTTGCCTACTTTATTGTAGATTGACCATATAAACATGGGTTTATATCTGGGATCTCTATTCTGTTGATCTTTGTGTCTATTTTTGTACCATACTGCTTTTTTATAGCTTTGTAGTTTATACCCTGAAACCTGGGGTTGTGGTACCTCTAGCTTTGTCCTTCTTTCTTGACATTGTTTTAGCTATTTGAGTAGCTTTTTTTTTTGGCTTCATACAAATTTCAGTATAATTTTAGTTCTGTGAAAAGTGTTGTTGGTGTTTTAATCAAGATTGCACTGAATTTGCAGATAGCTTTGGACATTGTGGACACTTTAACAATATTAATTCTTAAATCCATTGGCATGGAATATATTTCCATTTGTTTATATCATCTTCAATTTTTTCATGAAGTGTTTTATGGTTTTCAGAGTATGGGTTTTTCACTTCCTTAAGTTTATTCCTCGGTATTTTATATTTTGTGGTGCAATTGCAAATGGGATTGCTTTTTTAAAAATTTCTTTTTCTGCTACTTTGTTATTAGTGTATAGAAATGTAACAGATTCTGTATGTTTATTTTGTATTCTGCAAATTTACTGACTACTTTATTTCTAATAGTTTTTAGGTGGAGTCTTTAGGGTTTTATAGAGAGATTATCAAGTCAGTTACAAATAGTGACAGTTTCACTTTTTAATTTGGATGCCTTTTATTTTTCTTGTCTGATTTCCACAGCTAGGACTTCTAGTGCTATGTAGAATAAAGTGGTGGGAGTGAATAGACATCCTTTTCTTGTTCCTGATCTTGGAGGAAAAGTTTTTAGTTTTTCTCCATTGGGTATGATGTTAACTGTTTTTCATATATGACCTTTATTATGTGGAGCTATGTTCCCTTTAAATCCACTTTGTTCAGAAACTTCATCATAAATGTATTTTTCAAATGTTTTTTCTGCATCTATGGAAATGATCATACAGTTTTTATCTTTTCTTAACGTGATACATCACATCAATTGATTTGTGAATACTGAACTACACTTGAATCCCTGGAATAAATCCTACTTGATTGTGGTGAATGATTTAAAAAATGTATTGCTGAATTCAGTTGATATATTTTGTTGAGGATTTTTGCATCTATGTTCATCAGAGATATTGATATTGGCCCGTAAGTTTTAAGTTCATTTATTTATTTTGAGAGAGAGAGAGCATGCAAACATGAGTAGGGGAGGGAAAGAGAAAGAGGGAGAGAGAGAATCCCTGTCAGCACAGAGCCCAATGTGGGGCTCGATCTCATGAACCATGAGATCATGACCTGAGCCAAAATCAAGAGTTGGACACTTAACTGACTGAACCACTTAGGCGCCCCAGCCTGTAGGGGCTGTTTTTTTTTTTTTTTTTTTAATAGTTGCCTTTGTCAGGTTTTGGTATTAGGATGATGTTGATTTTATAGAATAAATTTGGAAATTTTCCTTCTTCTTTTAGGAATAGCTTGAGAAGAATAGGTATTAACTCTTCTTTAAATGTTTGGTAGAATTCACCTATGAAGTGATCTGGTCCAGGACTTTGTTGGGAGTTTTTTGAGTACTGTTCAATTTTATAACAGGTAATTAGTCTGTTCAAATTTTTTGTTTCTTCCTGATTTAGTTTTGGAAGATTCTATACTTCTAAGAATTTACCCCCCCCCTTTTTTTTGTAGGTTGTCCAATTTGTTGACATATAAATTTTATGATATTCTCTTATAATTCCTTGTACTTCTGTGGTGTTGGTTATTTTCTCTTCTTTGTTTCTGATTCTGAGTCCTCCCTTTTTAAATTTTTTAATGTTTATTTATTTACTTTTAATTTTTTTAAAAGATCTTTTAAAGTTTATTTTGAGAGACAGAAAAAGTGTGAACAGGGGAGGAGCAGAGGGAGAGGAGAGAGTGAGAATCCCAAGCAGGTTTCGGCACTGCTGGCAAGAAGCTCAATGCAGGGCTCTAACTCATGAACTGTGAGATCATCACCTGAGGCAAAGTCAGACGCTTAACCAACTGAGCCACCCAGACACCCCAAATGTTTATTTTTGAGAGAGAGTGAGCACATGTGAGCTGAGGAGGGGCAGAGAGAGAGGAAGACACAGAATCTGAAGCTGGTTCCAGGATCTGAGCTGTCAGCACAGAGCCCAACATGGGGCTTGAACTCACAAACCATGATATGACCTGAGCTGAAGTCAGACACTTAACCAACTGAGTCGCCCACATGCCTCAAGTCCTCTTTTTCCCTTGATGAGTTTGATGAAGGTTTATCATTTAGTTTATCTCCTCAAAGAACCAGCTCCTGGTTTCATTGGTCTTATCTATATATTGTTTTTAGTCTCTATTTCATTTATTTCAACTCTAATCTTAATTTTCCTTCCTTGTAATAGCTTTGGTCTTTGTTCATTGTTCTCTTCCTAATGCTTCAGGTGTAAGATTAGGTGTTTCAGGTTTTTTGTTTTTTATTTTTATTTTTTTTAAGTTAGGCCCATATCACGATAAGCTTTCCTCTTAGAATTGCTTTTGCTGCATCTCCAAGATTTCAGACCATTTTGTTTTCTTTCTTTTTTTAAATTTTTTAAATGTTTATTTATTATTGAGAGACAGAGCAAGAGCATAGGAGGGGTAGAGAGAGGGGGAGAGACAGAATCTTAAACAAGCTCCAGGTTCTGAGCTGTCAGCACAGAGCCCGATGAGGGACTCGAATTCATGAACCAAGAGATCAAGACCTGAGCCAAAGTCAGTAGCTTAACCAACTGAGCCAACCAGGTGCCCAAGACCATTGTGTTTTCATTTGCACTGGTCTCCATGTATTTTTTTCTAAATTTCCTTTTTTATTCGTGGTTAACCCATTCATTGTTTAGTAGCTTGTTTAGCCTCCATGTCCTTTTGTGTTTTCCAGATATTCTTGTAATTGATTTGTTTCATACCATTGTGGTTGGAAAAGTTGCTTAATATTATTGCAATCTTCTTAAATTTATTGACTTTATTGTGGTCTAAAGTGATCTATCCTGGAGAATGTTCCATATACACGTGGAAAGAATGTGTATTCTGCTATTTTTGGATGGGCTATTCTGTATATATTTGTTAGGTCCATCTGGTCTAATATGCCATTCAAAGACACTTTCCTTGTTAATTTTCTGTCTGAATGATCTATTAATGTAAATGGGTTGTTAAAGTCCCCTACTACTATTGTATTATTGTCAGTTTCTCCCTTTATGTCTGTTAATATTTGGTTTATGTATTTAGGTGCTCCTATGTTAGATACATAGATATTTATAACTGTTATATCCTCTTATTGTATTGATCCCTTATTATATAGTGTTCTTTGTCTCTTACTAGTCTTTGTTTTAAAGTATATTATGTCTAAGTATTGCTCCCCTTTCTTCTTTATTTTTCCTTCTATTTGTATGGTATGTTTTTTCAGCCCTTCATTTCCAGCCTACATGTCTTTAGGTCTTAAGTGAGTCTCTTCTAGGCAGCATAAAAACACATCTAATTTTTTAAATCTAGTCAGCCCCCCTAGGTCTTTTGCTTGGAGCATTTAGTCCATTTAAAGTAATTATTAATAAGTATGTACATATTGCCATTTTGTTAATTGTTTCCTGGTTGTTTGTGTAGTTCTCTGTTCCCTCCTTCTTCTATTGCTCTTTTCTCTTGTGGCTTGATGGATTTCTTTAGTGTTATGCTTGGATTCATTTCTCTTTATTTTTTGTGTATCTATTATAGGTTTTTGATTTGGGGTTACCATTGGATTTGTATATAACATCTTATGTGTACAGCAGTCTATGTTAAGTTGGTGGTTGCTTAAGTTTGAACACACTCTAAAGGCATAAATTTTTAGTCCCCCCTCCATGTTTCATGTATTTGTTGTAATAGTTTATAACTTTTTGTGTATCATATCCCTCAACTGTTTTTTTTTTTTTTTGAGGATATAGATTTTACTGCTTTTGGGTTTTAATTCCATACTACCTTTATAAGTGATTAAACTACTTCCTTTACTACATGTTTGCTTTTAGTCATGAATTTTCCTTTCATAATTTTTGTTTTAGTCCTGATTATGGCCTTTATTTTCTACTGAAAGAATTGTCTTTAACATTTCTTGTAAGGCTAGTTTAGTGATGATGAACTCCTTTGTTTGACTGGGAAAGTCTTTATCTCTCCTATTCTGAATGATAACCTTGCTGGGTAAAGTATTCTTTTTATTTTATTTTTTTATTTTTTTTAAATTTAGATCTAAATTAGCATATAGTGCAACAATGATTTTAGGAGTAGATTCCTTAATGTCCTTTACCCATTTAGCCCATCCCCCCTCCACAAGCCCTCTAGTAACCCTCTGTTTGTTCTCCATATTTAAAGTCTCTTATGTTTTGTCCCCCTCCCTGTTTTTATATTTTTTGTTTCCCTTATGTTCACCTGTTCTGTGTCTTAAAGTCCTCATATGAGTGAAGTCACATGATATTTGTTTTTCTCTGATTAATTTCGCTTAGCATAATACCCTCTAGTTCCATCCATGTAGTTGAAAATGGCAAGATTTCATTCTTTTTGATTGCCGAGTAATACTCCATTGTATATATATGCCATATCTTCTTTATCCATTCATCCATCGATGAACATTTGGGCTGTTTCCATACTTTGGCTATTGTTGATAGTGCTGCTATAAACATTGGGGTGCATGTGTCCCTTCAAAACAGCACACCTGTATCCCTTGGACAAATACCTAGTAGTGCAATTGCTGGGTCATAGGGTAATTCCATTTTTAATTTTTTTGAGGAACCCCATACAGTTATCCAGAGTGGCTGCACCCATTTCCATTCACACCAGTAGGGCAAAAGAGATCTTCTTTTTCCACATCCTTGCCAACATGTGTTGTTGCCTGCGTTGTGAATGTTAGACATTCTGACAGGTGTAGGTGGTATCTAATTGTGGTTTTGAGTTCTATTTCCCTGATGATGAGTGATGTTGGGCATTTTTTCATGTGTTGGGTGGCCATCTGGGTGTCTTCTTTGGTGAAATGTCTATTCATATCTTTTGCCCATTTCTTCACTGGATTATTTGTTTTTGGGGTGTTGAGTTTGATAATTCTTTATAGATTTTGGATACTAACCTTTTACCTGTTATGTTGTTTGCAAATATCTTCTCCCATTCTGTCGGTTGCCTTTTAGTTTTGCTGATTGTTTCCTTTGCTGTGCGGAAGCTTTTTTTTTTGATGAGGTCCCAGTAGTTCATTTTTGCTTTTGTTTCCCTTGCCTCTGGAGATGTGTTGTGTAAGAAGTTGCTGCGGCCAAGGTCAAAGAGGTTTTTGCCTGCTTTCTCCTCAATGATTTTGTTGGCATTCTGTCTTACATTTAGGTCTTTCATCCATTTTGAGTTTATTTTTGTGCCTGGTGTAAGAAAGTGGTCCAGGTTCATTTTTTTGCATGTTGCTGTCCAGTTTTCCCAGCACCACTTGCTGAGGAGACTGTCTTTATTCCATTGGATATTCTTTCCTGCTTTGTCAAAGATTGGCCATACATTTGTGGGTCCACTTCTGGGTTCTCTATTCTGTCCCAATGATCTGAGTGTCTGTTCTTGTGCCAGTATCATGCTGTCTTGATGATTACAACTTTGTAGCATAGGTTGAAGTCCAGGATTGTGATGCCTCCTGCTTTGGTTTTCTTTTTCAATATCACTTTGGATATTCAGGGTCTTTTCTGGTTCCATACAAATTTTAGGGATTATTTGTTATAGCACTGTGAAGAATGCTCATGTTATTTGGATAGGGATTGTACTGAATATGTAGATTGCTTTGGGTAGTATCGACATTTTAACAATATTTGTTCTTCCTATCCAGGAGCATGGAATCTTTTTCCATTTTTTGGTGTCTTCTTCAATTTATTTCATAAGCTTTTTATAGTTTTCAGTGTATAGATTTTTCACCTCTTTGGTTAGATTTATTCCTAGGTATTTTATGGTTTTTGGTGCAATTATAAATGGGATCAATCCTTGATCTCTCTTTCTGTTGCTTCATTGTTGGTGAATAGGAATGAAACTGATTTCTGTGCATTGATTTTATATCCTGCAACTTTGCTGAATTCATGGATCAGATCTAGCAGTTTTTTGATGAAATCTTTTGGGTTTTCCATATAGAGTATCATGTCATCTGCGAAGAGTGAAAGTTTGACCTCCTCCTGGCTGATCTGGATGCCTTTTATTTCTTTGTGTTGTCTGTTTGCTGAGGCTAAGACTTCCAATATTATGTTGAATAACAGTGGTGAGAGTGGACATCCCTGTCTTGTTCCTGACCTTACGAGAAAATCTGTTTTTCCTCATTGAGGATGATATTAGCGTTGGGTCATTAATATATGGCTTTTATGATCTCGAGGTATGATTCTTCTATCCCTACTTTCTTGAGGGCTTTTATCAAGAAAGCATGCTGTATTTTGTCAAATTTCTTTTATTGATGTGATGAATCACGTTGTTTTGTAGATATTGAATCAGCCCTGCATCCCAGGTATAAATCCCACTTGGTCATGGTGAATAATTTTTTTTAATGTATTGTTTGATCCAGTTGGCTAATATCTTGTAGAGGATTTTTGCATCCATGTTTATCAGGGAAATTGGTCTATAGTTCTCCTTTTTAGTGGTGTCTCTGTCTGGTTTTGGAATCAAGGTAATGTTGGCCTCATAGAAAGAGTTTGGAAGTTTTCCTTCCATTTCTATTTTTTTGGAACAGCTTCAAGAGAATAGGTGCTAACTCTTCCTTAAATGGTAGAATTGCCCCAGAAAGCCATCTGGCCCTAGACTCTTGTTTTTTGGGAAATTTTTATTACTCATTCGATTTCTTTACTGGTTATGGGTGTGTTCAAATTTTCTATTTCTTCTTGTTTCAGTAGTGTATATGTTTCTAGGAATTTGTCCATTTCTTCCAGATTGCCCATTTTATTGGCATATAATTCCTCATAATATTCTCTTATTGTTTTTATTACTGCTGTGTTGGTTGTGATCTCTCCTCTTTTGTTCTTGATTTTATTTATTTGGGTCCTTTCCTTTTTCTTTTCGATCAAACTGGCTAGGGGTTTATCAATTTTGTTAATTCTTTCAAAGAGCTAGCTTCTGGTTTCACTGATCTATTCTACTGTTTTTGTTTTTTTGTTTGTTTTTTTTCAGGTTTATTCACATTAATTTCTACTCTAATCTTTATTATTTCCTGTCTTCTGCTGGTTTTGGGTTTTATTTGCTGTTCTTTTTCCAGCTCTTTAAGGTGTAAGATTAGGTTGTGTATCTGAGATCTTTCTTCCTTCTTTAGGAAGGCCTGGATTGCTATATACTTTCCTCTTATGACCTCCTTTGCTGTGTCCCATACATTTTGGGTTGTGGTATTATCATTTTCATTGGCTTCCATATAATTTTTCATCTCCTCTTTAACTTCTTAGTTGGCCCATTCACTCTTTAGTAGGATGTTCTTCAGTCTTCAAGTATTTGTTACCTTTCCAAATTTTTTCTTGTAGATTTTGAGTTTCATAGTGTTGTGGTCTGAAAATATGCACAGTATAATCTTGATCTTTTTGTACTTGCTGAGGACTGATTTGTGTCCCAGTATGTGGTCTATTCTGGAGAATGTTCCATGTGCACTGGAGAGGTGCTTTAGGATGAAATGTTCTGAATATATCCATTAAGTCCATCTGGTCCAGTGTGTCATTCAAAGCCATGGTTTCCTTGTTGATTATTTGATTAGATTATCTGTCGATTGCTGTGAGTGGGGTGTTGAAGTCTCCTACTATTATGGTATTACTATCAGTGAGTTTATGTTTGTGATTAATGGATTTATATATTTGGGTGCCTCCACATTTGGTGCATAAATGTTTACAATTGTTAGGTCTTCTTGGAGGACAGACCCTTAATTATGATATAATGCCCTTCTTCATCTCTTGATACAGACTTTATTGTAAAGTCTCGATTGTCTGATATAAGTATGGCTACTCTGGCTTTCTTTTGTTGACCATTAGCATGATAGATGGTTCTCCATCCCCTTACTTTCAATCTGAAGGTGTCTTTAGGTCTAAAGTGGGTCTCTTGTAAATAGCATAAAGATGGATCTTATTTTCTTACCCATTCTATTACCCTATGTCTTTTAATTGGAGCATTGAGTCCATTGACATTTAGAGTACTGAAAGATAACAATTTATTGCCATTATGTTGCTTGTAGAGTTGGAGTTCCTGGTGGTGTTCTCAGATCCTTTCTAATCTTTGTTGCTTTTGGTATCTATCTATCATCTATTTTTTTTCATCTTTTCTCCCCTCAGAGAGTCCCCCTTAAAATTTCTTGTAGAGCTGGTTTAGTGTCACAAACTCCTTTAATTGTTGTTTGTCTGGGAAACTTTATCTCTCCTTCTATTTTGAATGACAGCCTTGCTGGATAACGAATTCTTGGTTGCATATTTTTCTGATTCAGCACGTTGAATATATCTTGACACTCCTTTCTGGCCTGCCAAGTTTCTATGGATAGGTCTGCTGCAAGCCTGATCTGTCTTCCCTTGTAGGTTATGGACTTTTTTTTCTCTTGCTGCTTTCATGATTCTCTCCTTGCCTGAGTGTTTTCTGAATTTGACTCTGCTATGCCTTGTTGATGCTCAGTTTTTGTTGAATGTAATGGGGATCCTCTGTGTTTCCTGGATTTTGATGTCTGTGTCTTTCCCCAGGTTAGGAAAGTTTTCTGCTATGATTTGCTCATATAACCCTTCTACCCCTATTTCTCTCTCTTCCTTTTCTGGGACGCCTATGATCCTGATGTTGTTCCTTTTTAATGAGTCATTAATTCTTAAATCATGCTCTTTTGCCTTAATCTCCCTCTTTTTTTCTGCTTCATTATTCTCCATAAGTTTGTCCTCTATATCGCTGATTCTCTGTTCTGCCTCCTCCATCCTTGCCTCTGCAGCATCCATTCGAGATTGCAGCTCAGTTATAGCATTTTTATTTCATCCTGACTAGGTTTTACTTCTTTTTTCTCTGCAGAAAGGGATTCGAATCCATTGTCAACTCCAGCTAGTATTCTTATCATGATTCTAAATTTTGGTCCAGACATCTTGCTTGTATCTGTATTGGTTAAGCCCCTGGCTGTCATTTCTTCCTCTCTTTCTTTTGGGGTGAATTCCTTCATTTCATCATTTTGAATGTAGAAAAGGAATTAAGGAGGTAGAAAAATTAAAATAAAAAAATTAAAATTATAAAAATATTAAAATTAAAAACAAATACACACACAAAAAAATTGAATAAATGATGCTAGGTCCTAGGTGTGTTTTGTCTGGGTATTGAAAGTGGCTTGATAGATTAGAGAAAAAAGGAAAAATAAGGAAATCATTTGAAAACTTGAAAAAATGAATACAATGAAGTAGACTAAAATAAAATGAAGTAAAATAGAATTTGAAAAAATTTAAACAAAAGTAAAAATATAGTAGAAAAAAATAAAAATATTTTTAATAAAAATTGAAAATAAAAATGAATTTTTTTCTTTCTGTATTCAAGAAAAGAAACGAAAGAGAGGAGAGAAAGAAAGGAAGAAAGAAAGAAAGAAAATCGAATAGATGGACCTAACAGACTGAAATACAACCGAAATTACTTTGTTTTCCCCTAGAAGTCAAACTGTGAAGTGCTTTACAGTCCGTAAACTAAGCAGGTGGTGAGACTTGTGTTCTTGAAGAGCGAGGTTGGCCCAGTTGGGCAGGGCTTAGTGTAATGGCTTCCTTCTCCACTAGATGGCGCTGATAGCCTACTGGGATGGATTGCTGTGGTGCTTGTAGGTGAGTATACGCATGCGTGGAAGTGGTGAAAATGGCGTCACTGAGCTACTCAGTCTCTAGTACTGGAACTCTCTTCTCCCTGATCAGTAACTGTGCACCCTTCCTTCATCTTCAGCTTCTGTCCACTCACTTCCACACTGTCCATGACAAAGACCCAGGCAGCACTTCCCTCCCAAGTTTTGTCTCAGATGCGGCTGCCTTCTCTGGCCCCCCCCTTCTGAGGGACTGTGGCTTTGACCCATTCTGCCCCTCTGCAGAGGGTCTCACCGAGCAATGGCCAAGTGCTGGCCACACCCAGGAACGCTTGCAGGACCATGCTGCTGCCGATGCCCGGAGACTGCAGCCAGGTGCCAGACAGCCCCCAAAAAAGTTCACGAACAGTGTAGCAGCAGCTCCTCAGGGATTATGGAAAATCACAACATACATCTGCACCAGGCTTCACCCCCAATGACCTTGTTCCGGCACCAGTGAATGTGGCTGTTCTCTGAGGTCTGCTGCGCCCAGGTGGCCTCACAGCTTCTACTAAATGTCCTTCCAGCAGTGGAACCGCTTCTCCCCGTGTGGCCCAAAAATCTCCCGGACCCCACTCTGCTCCTGGGGATTCGCCCTTCCCACCAGAGCACCGCCAGGTATCGAGCTGTGGAGTTTCAGACTCTGCACTCACCCTGTTTAGTCTTAATGGAATCTAAACCCTCTCTTTTCTCCTTTCTTCCTTTTTAGTTCAGTCCTTGCAGCTGTTTCCAATTTTCCTCTTTCTCTCCAGCTACTTTTGGGGAAGGGTGCTTTTCCCATATTCTTCCCCACCCCCCAACCCCCATCTCCGTCCTCTCTCCACATGCAAAAGCGGCTCCCTGCCCTCCACAGCTTCTCTCTCCCCAAGTTCACCTCTCCATGCCACATACCTGCTGAATTCTGTGGTTCAAGTTGTGCATTGTTGTATTAATCCTCAGATCAGTTTTCTAGGTGTGCAGGATGGTTTAGTGTTGGTCTGGCTGTATTTCATGGACATGAGACACACAAAAAACTTCTATGCTGTTCTGCCATCTTGGCTCCTCCCCAGGGTAAAGTATTATTAGTTTCAGGCAATTTCTTCCTTGCAGTACTTTGAATATGTCATGCCACTCCATTCTGGCCTGCAAAGCTGCTGAGAATCAGCTAGAAGCCTTATGGGTTTTCCTTTGTGTGTAACTACTCTTCCTAATCTAAAAATTCCCTCTTTATGATTGCTTTTTGCCATTTTGATTACTTTGTGTCTCGGTGTGGATCTCCTTGGGTTCATTTTGTTAGGAACTCTCTGTGATTCCTGGATCTGCATATCTGTTTCCTTCCCCAGATTAGGTAAGTTTTCTGCCTCCTGCTCTTTCTTCTTCTGGGATCCCTATAAATGTTATTATGCCTAATGATGTTTCAGAGTTCCCCTTAAGCTATTCTCATTTTTAAATTTTTTTCCCTTTTTGCTATTAGCTTGGTTGCTTTCAATCATCCTCTTTCAGATTGCTGATTCATTCCTCTGCATTCTCTAATCTGCTGTTATTCCCTCTAGTGCATTTTTAATTTATTATTGAATTTTTCACCTGTTTCTTTTTTGTTTTCTACTTGAAGTTCTCGTTGAGTTCATCCATTCTTGCCTCAAGTCCAGGGAGTAGCTTTATGACCATTATTTTCAATTCTTTATCAGGCATATTGCTTATCACAGTTTAATTTAGCTCTTTTTTTCTGATACTGTTTTAGTCTTTCATTTGGTACATATTCCTCTCATTTGCTTAACTTTGTTTCCATGTATTAGGTAAGTCAGCTACATCTCCTTGTCTTGAAAGTGGTGGCCTTGTATAGAAGAGGTCCTGTGGTGCCCTGTAGCACAATCCCTGGTGACAATCCCTAGTCACCAGAACTGAGAGCTGCAGTGGTGTCTCTTCTGTGGGCTGCTTGTGCCCTGCTGTTGTGGCTAAGCCACTTGTCTTTATCTCAGACTGCTGTAATGACCCACTGCCTGCTATAAGCAAACTGGGCAGGGTTTGGTCCCTCTGCTGATAACAGAACTGTCTAGGCCATTGTGGTGGGCAAGGCTGGCAGTCAAGGTAACTGAAATTAGCCTCTCTGCCAGTTGCAGGCACACCAAAAGGTAAGGCTTGCTTCCTACAAGGCCAACTGAAAGGCTTTCATTGGTAGGCTGCAATCAGACTAAGCATCTGCAGTTACCCTCTTTGCCACAGCAGGTGCAAAAGCAGTTGAGCTTCCTCCCTGTGCAGCCAGCTAAGAGGCTCAGTTGGTGAAACTGCAGGCACACTGGTGTGTGGGGTTATCCCCCTTCTCCTCACTTTGGAGTGGTGCTGATTGGACTTTCAGGGGGCTGGATGCCTACTGAGGAGGGTGGGTCTGTGGGGCAATCCAGGGGCAGGGCATGTAGTGCTAGCAAGATAGGTGGAGAGTGTTAACAATGACTCACACAAGTATCAGGTTTTCCTGTCTGGAGAAGAGAAATGGTGCTTGCTGGTTCTCCACCCCTCCCCCCCACCGCACCCCCCAGAGAAATCTAAAGATCCCTGGCCTTCCAGTGCACATTCTGAAATTAGTAAATCAATCTCCTTCACATATACCCCAGGCACTTTTCAAATTGCTGCTTCTGTGCTGTCTTGAGTTACTAAGCTGACTCTTTAAGGGCAGGGACTCATTTTCCTATTGCCCTCCTGCTCTCCCAGACTTAAGGTGGCTGATCTTTAAAGTATGTTTTTAAAGCCCTGCTTATTTTAAATGCTCCTGAAGTTAAACACCACTGGTTTGCAAGGCCACATAAGGGGACTGGTCTTCCCAGTGTGGGTCCCCTGTGCCTGGAGTGCCTGGTATGAGGTCTCATCCTTTTCGCTTCTCCATTCTGGTGGTATCCCTCCCATTTGTGGTTACTCTCACCAGGGTTTTGGTTTCCACTCTTCATACCTTTGTATAAATACAGCTGCTATGTTGGTGGCCTGTGGGATGAGGTGAGCTCAGGTTCCTCCTACTCTGCCATCTTCTCTCTTCCCTGAACTTTCTCTCTTCCATTCACTCAATAAGGGTAGTTGAAGATTAAAAAAAATCTTTAAGAATTTTATCAAGGAGCAAATTCCAACAGGTTGAATGACTAATGGAAAGTTTGCTACTTTAGAACACTAACTCTGTCAGGCAAGTAGTGTTTCCCCCATTTGACATAAGTTTTGGTTGAGAAAAGCAATTTTTTCATGATTATATAACATGCCAACCATGAGCGTTCAAACACAGATCTGCCTGAGAAAGCCACTTTCTACTATTCCAATAGTAGACAAATTTTAGCATGCTTTAGAATATCTAACTATTGGGGTGCTCAATCCAAATACAGATCCAGATGGCCTCTTGGAATATGTATCTTTTATAAACACACCAGGTAAATGCGATGTGGTCCAGGATCCATACTTTAGAACTAGAGTCCATTAACTCTGAAAACTGCCTACTCAAGAAAATCAGAAATCATGTATCTTTAAATTAGTATTTGTTATTATTATCTGGCTGTACACCAGCTATTCCTTAGCTACTAGAGTCCTAGAAGTCTTACCCAAGAGGCTATATGATAGAATATCCCAGGAACATTTTATAAGTATAGAGGATTCTTGTTAAATTTGAATCTGGTAAAAATAATAAACCTACCTTCCCTGAATTAACCATAAGATATAATTCATCATGATTGGGGCACTATTAATTATGTCAAAACAGTAGGAATTAATTAATTGGAACCATCCCGAGCAAACCAAGATACCTGAAGGAAAAACCAAACTAACTTTTTCTCACCATGTCCTACAACTATTATGTATTTTTATAAACTCAATACCATGTTCCTATTAAAAAAAAATTAGTAGGTTTACCATTTGTTTCATTTTATTTTGATGAATATTATTTACAAAGAAGAAAAAACCACTTTTCTTGTTTGTACAAAGTCAATCCAAAGTGGAGATGTATTTGTGAAATACTAAAAGAGAACACCAAGGGACAGAAGATCTGCATTCAAATTAAAATGTCATTTTGTAGCTATGACCTTGGATTATTTTTCTTACTTGGGCCTCAGTTTCATCATATGTAAAATAAGGAATATCCACTAAACAACCACTTTAGAATTATCAGTGGATCAAATGAGGTAACAAGCATTCTGAAAGTATCTCAAAATAGCTGGAAAATGTTATAATTATAGACAAAATAAATTTGAAGGGAAACATTAAAAGACATATCTTCTGACAGCAGCTGTAATGATATTACTAGATGTTTACAGATTGTTTTTGATGTAAATGTTGCCACTTCCCTCATTGTATTCCCCCAGAAGGATGGGATTCTAGATCTCTCAGGAGCCACAGGATTGACAGTGAGTATTGTTTAAGATAGAAAGTCCCTGACAGTTGTCTTCATTGTTAGATTATACTTATCAAAAAGAAAAAAATACCATTACCTTCAGCACCTGTAGAATCGGACATGACTTTCAAAAGTACAATCTTACTACATTCTCACTACATAACAGCTACTGTGGTGAGTTCTCTGGCCCCATCCTTAGACTCAAGGATGGCCGAGTCAGCACCAAGAAATTCTTACAGACTGATTTTGTGAAGAATGCCTGTGACCAAGTGCCAGCACCTTCAAGAATTAGGACTGGCCCAGATGCTAATTATCCATATGATCTTAGGCAAGATGTACTTATAAAATGAGATGATAGTCTTAGAGGATCATTCTGACATTCTATAAGTCTCAATGACTACCATCTTGGGTATTTTCCTATTCTTTGTCATAACAGAAAAAAAAATCACAGTTAAGCAGATATAGATGTTTTAAATAGATTTAAAACAGTTTCAGGATACATTGGAACTGATTAAAAGATAAAATCTTTTCCACATGAAGTGAAATCGTAGTTGTAAACAAACTAAGAAACATTTGTTTTACAAGATAATTTGCCATATGACCTCAAGGTATTAGACAATTTTTAAAGGCCTTATAATTTCTGAATTTTTCAATTGAGAGATTCTTGGCATTTTAAGTGTCTAGAAGACTGCCTTCATTTTTGGATATTTTCTTCTACATTTTCCAGTCTATTATCATTACAGAAGAAAACATTTAGCATACAATTACAGAAATAGATAATTAAACAGATTTAAAGTAATTTCAAGATACATTTACACTGAAATATACAGAGAAAATAGCTGAGTCAAAACACGCATTCACAGTCTCAATTTCATTAACTTATGGAAACTATTTAAATATGAACCGGGTAACATCTTACATGGTAACTGAATTCTTTCGATTTAACTAGAGACCTGTATAACACAACATTTACACAATACTATTTTCAAAATAGGGTTTTGACCTCTAAGAATAAAAGTTCTTAGTGACAAACTTTAGGCAGCAGCTTAGCCCAGTGGATATTAACTTTTTCTAAGAAGCAGCTACATATAAACAGTCCCTCATACCCTGCAGCAAGACAAAAGTGATATTAAGAAACTTTTAAGGCAGAAAAAAAGAATCCTACAAGTGTAAGGTCCAATGACAATGTTTACAAGTAAACAGAAGATCTCAATTATTAACTGAGCAAGTGACTTAATTTACACATTAACTCCTTTCCTGTTTCAGATTCTGGGAATATTTATGCTTACCCTATTGTGCAAGGCATTGAGAACACAGAGGAGGATCGGACATGGTTTCAGTGGTGGGCTGGTATACGTTTAACAAACCCCTTCTTGGGAAGAGAATCCTTTACTTATAACATTTATGGATCCCTATGGTATAAATACTCCTATGTCCCATTTCAAGCTACCAACAATCTGGTAACTGGCTCACAAAATTCCTAACAATTCAACAGTCATCTCTTACAAACTATTATTAGCTAAGCTCCAATACACTACTGTATGGTCCCCACCCTCAAGTAGCTCGTAATCTCTTTGTGGGTACACACTTAAGAGGCTAGACAAGAACAGGGAAGATAGGGATAAAATTTAAATAATTCAGTTACAGAATTTGTAAGCAGTTTTAAAACTCAAAAGGAACAAAATCTGTGTAATTTTTGTACTTGTTTTCTATTCCACTTTTCCTTTTAATTTCAGAAAATTAAAATGCAGCATGTTTTCAGTAAAGGGTAAGTGGAATAAGAAGGAAAAAGACAAGAAAAAACATCCCAAGATTTATGTTAACAGTGATGTTTCCATCAGAAGAAAATGCTTACTAAGATAAGGGCAAATATAACTTTTAAAATTTAAGCCCTTTCAGTTCAGTTCCAAGTCCTGAAGATTTATCCTGTCCTCTTTGGCTGCAGCTTTGATGAGATTAGTATCGTGCAAAAGAAGCTAGCTAAAGAACACACTTCTTCACACCACTGACACTATCAGCTCATAATAAAAGGCAAAACTAAATTCTGGAATATGATAACTGAACTTCTTTTGCATAGTCACCTTCTTGGATCAGATCTTGGGTAAGTGCCGGCTGGGGTGACCAGGAAATTCTTCTGGTAACAAAACATGGAGTCTACAGGTTGGGCACGTCCCCTGTTGCATCAGCCAAGGTCTAATGCACTAAGGAGCAAAAATATTCATGTCAGACTCTCAGAGTTAGACTAACAGAGGTAACTGCTACACTATTTAATCAGTTACCAGCCAACATGTCTTCTGGTGGATCTTAAAACCTTATCTAGTAGATTGCCAAGCCAATTGCTGCAATAATGGCACCTTCTCTGATTCACTAAGCAATATAGCTGGTAATAGCAGAACACCTTTCGGCCAGTTTATTCTATTAGGATCCTTTCTCCAAACCCAATTTTCAGGATGAGTAACCAATTCTTCCTAACAAAGAGGTTGAGGAAACCTGCCACATATTTTTCCTCTAGTTAATTATGTATTGTTCTCATTTATAACCCAGAAAAAAATACAAAAGTGACTAATACCCTGTACCAAGTGCTAATGGTGTTTTGAATTTAAAATCCCTAGATGATGGATATACTTTTCAGATGTCTTTTTGGTGAAAATGGAAGTATTCTTTAGCTATGAACTATCTATTAAGTCATTCGCTTGAGTAAAAACTCTCCAAAAACAAATCAATTTTACCTGTATAAATAATGAGAGCCAGGTCAGATGAGAGAAGATTAGGAATAGGCACTATACCATTTGCAACTACGTGGATGGAACTGGAGGGTTTTATGCTCAGTGAAATTAGTCAGAGAAAGACAAATATCATATGACTTCGCTCATATGAGGACTTTAAGACACAGAACAGATGAACATAAGGGAAGGGAAGCAAAAATAATATAAAAACAGGGAGGGGGACAAAACATAAGAGACTCTTAAATGTGGAAAACAAACAGAGGGTTACTGGAGGGGTTGTGGAGGGGGGATGGGCTAAATGTGTAAGGGGCATTAAGGAATCTACCCCTGAAATCATTGTTGCACCATATGCTAACTAACTTGGATGTAAATTAAAAACAAACAGAAAAAAGAATAGGCACTATATATTAGGCTCACTAATTGTAATAACCCTAGAAAAGTAACCTCAGTGGGTCACCTGCTTTCTATTCTACAGGCAATGGCAAAGAATAAGAAGTTTCATTAAATATTAATTTTCTAAATGGAAGCTTCAAATGGCTAAGTATCTTTCCTGGTCTTTTGGGAGTAGCCATTCTGTGTCTACTTCTTCATATCAGAGTAGATACAAACTATGTGTCACGTTATACATATACGGCTTGAATGAGCTGGCTACTTACTGTTCACTTCCCTGAGAAGTGTATGTAAGATTATCTTTTCCTGGGTCAAATTACATCTTTGCCCCATTAGACTTGGATCATAAATTGTATATCAATAGCATTTGCACAGCAACACCAGAAATTAATCTATACAAATGCCAAGAATCAACAAAAGATATGCCAGTCTCAGATTTTTCTAATCTCAAAACTGAAACTTGAGCACCTAAAAAGCAAATACAAGGCCCAGAAAGACTGTTAAGGTGAGTCTTTTGCTTTCTAAGGGAAGGGGTCATCAGTAAATGGGAACAAAGGACACTATATGTTATTTATAGCAAATTGAGATGAAGTGACACAGTTGCTGTGTCAATCAACATTCCCTCCAGTTCTATTTGAAACTACTCTGTATTATTTCAATTTCATCACTGTCTCTCTTTTCGTGTAAGGTATGTAGAGATCTGAGAAAGCACAGTGCAAAGTGGGGCTAAGTATGGGGAAAACAGGCATCAATGTTTCTGTGTGGTTCTCCAAAGCCTCGAGTTCTTTCCCATGGAATTCGTAACACAGCTATAGCCATGATACATATAAATGACTTCAAGTAAGGCAGTATGAATCTTGCTTAGTTGATTAAGTGGAAAAATATTTAAAAAGATAAGTTTAAAGGGTTACCTGAGAATGGAATTTGTGAGCACAAGGCAAAACTGAGAGGTTTTCTGGAGAGAGATTCTCATGACAAATCACACAAGGCTCCTCTTCTTCCTCCTCTTCATCCTAGGGAAAATACACACAGAAGGCCCAATTCAGCTCCTTTCTTTCTCCCAAATTTAAATGTATTTAGAATCAACAGTCTCATTCTCACCAAATTATTGTCTCCTTCCCATGTGGCAGGCCCTTGTGAACTAAGGGGCCTCCAGGCTGGTTTGGGGGGCTGGGCAGCATTAGACTGTGGAGGAGTGTGGCTGGGTGAAACACAGTTACCATTTGGCACAGATTTTCCTTGACTCTGAAAATAAGAATATTATACTTACTTTTTTTTTTTTCAGAAGTGTTCAAAAACAGGAAGAATTGGTAGGATAGCATAGAAAATAGGGTACAGTGAGAATTAGCAAAAGGATAAAGGTCAATTAGATTTGTGAAAAATCCTGAAATAAACGTTAGTAATATTACTTGTATACTCAAAGCCAAGTTAAAAACAACTCTATATGCCCTTTTAATTAAAACAAGTCTTTACAAAAATTAGAAATAATGTCTTCCTTTAGAGTCAAAGTAACCTAGAATCAATTCCAAGAGGATCATTTTTATTCGAGAATGATCAGGTAGTATTTCAAAAAGACTTACTATACCATTTAAGTTGAAGTTCAATTTTTAATAGATGTTTAATGTGATTACAGGTTATTGGAACAGACATGAAGATAATTAAGACTGCTAACTACCTGATACAGGTTTGTTTTTGTTTTTGTTTTTTACCTGTGATCTCTTGGGGTCAATAAATTGGGAAATCTTGTATACAATTTCATCAAATGTCAGTCCAGATAAGGATTTCCCATGAATGTCCTTCAATTTCCGTAAGAAATCCGTAAGCTCCTTTCTGGAAGAGGTCAAATAAAGAGCAGTGGTGATTTTTCCTACTGCCTTGAGAGCATGCCCTCTATACAAGTTACAAAATCCTATCGTATGATGGGTATGTAGAATAGAGATGTGGCCCTTTAGGTCTCTGATCTAAAGTCTACCTAAATTTATCTTAAACCAAAATGAAAACTCAAGTTTATTTAATATTTATTCTTTCCAAAAAAGAACTTTAACTGTTTTTGAAAACTTACTGTATGAAAATTGAGGTTGTTATCTACTTACTTATGTACTAAGCTCTTTATATCATGTCTCTAACTGCTCTTACTCAGTTACTCAGTACTTACTCAGTACTCCTTTTAACTTGGGTTACTATAGGTCTCTTTTCTGTGTTAATATTTAATCTTTGTTTTGTTTCTGAATTTTACAAAATTAAAACTGAACAGAGAAGCTAGAAGACACATTAAAATAATGTAGGTTTATCACACAATCAATACATTCCTTTTCAAATCCCATATTCCGTTGACTCAAAGTCTGTATACATTTTTGGTAGGATAGAATAGGATGAAATATTTTCTTTCCCAAATGAAGTGTCAGGTCATCAGCCTGGTAAACTACCTTGGATTACTATTCATTTTATACATTTTATATGTACATATACTTATAACTGTATTACAGTTCTATTTTCATTGTCTGTTCACTATATTTAGAAAACCATAATCCTGAAACATAACAATATGTTCATTAAATAAAAGTGTTAGCCTTCAAATGAAAATACTGGTTAAAAACTAGAATTATTTCCTTAAATACAAAAGGATAAAAAACTTCATTTCTGGAGAAGAAAAATATCTTTCTGCTAAAGTCAGAACTGTGAAAACCACAGCAAAATAATTATTTCTTGCATTTAACTGTGTTCCCTAACAAAAACTAAGAGCCCTAAATAAAATTAAGGAAATAGGAAAGTAAAACCTGATGTTTGGGCTTATATATATATATATATATATATATATATATATATATATATATATATATAGCATATAATCAAAATTCATTTTGGAAAGAGGTTATTAATTATTGTAACTGGTGGCATTAAAATTGGATAGGCTTATGACTAGTTATACTTCTTAGTAAATGAGCAAACCTAAATTTAAAAATCTATTCTGTCATAATTTAAGACTAATATATTTAGTGAAGAGGCTTAGCATTTATATTGAACACTATCCCTTTAAATTTCATTTTCCTTACCAAGGCAATGGAAAGGAAATATATTTGTGTGTATGTTTGTTTCATTCCCCTAATTATGGTGGTGGAAAACGTAGAGTATGATCTGTACTCACAACTAAATAAAAATTAAGGTACCTGGTTTGTTGTGGAAAAGCAGTTTTCAGCCTGTCTATAATCCTCTCCCAATTCATCATGGGGGGGTCACTTCCTAGACCTGCACTGGGCGGAGGCCCAGCATCTCCCACAGGCGCCGGTACAGTCCAGGCTATACCAGTCATCTGAAAGGAACACAGTTATAACCCATCAGCTTCAGTTATTAGGAAGTAACATTCCATGACAACATCGTATTTCCATACCTCAGAAAGTGGGTAGAATGAAGAGGAAGAATATCGACCTATACATTCCCTTTTTAGAATTTTTTTAAAAATTTAGCATAATAATACTTCTTGTTTTTAATTACCCTTATTTTGAAAAGGAGACATGTGAGTCTCCATAATTGAAGAAATTACAGAAATACAGAGTATTTACTGCTGTATTTTAGAATAGTAAAGAAACAACTAGTGTGCTAAGAGGGGAATGAGTGAATTATAGCATATTTAATCAGGTCCTCAGAAACATATCTATATATCTGAGAAGAAGACATGCCCATGAAAGGTTTTTGTTTTGTTTCATTTGATTTTGTTTTTTTTGAGAGAGAGGGGGAACATGCACATGCATGCATGAGCAGGGGAGAGGAAGAGGGAGAGAGAGAGAATCCTAAGCAGACTCCATGCCCAGTGTGGAGTCTGATGCAGGGCTTGATCTCACAATTGTGAGATCATGACTTGAGCCGAAATCAAGAGTCGGACACTTAACCAACTAAGCCACCCAAGTGCCCCATTATGTTTCATTTTTTTAAAAGTCTGTGGTATAGTATTTACGGTAGGGCTCTTTTTATATTAAATTAAAAAAATACATATGCATAGAAAAGGTCTCAAGTTATAAACAACCTGTAAACTGATTATTTACTAGGATTTAACTGCAAAATAATTTTACTTTCTACTTTGTATATTTCTGTTATTTGCTTTTTTGATTTAAAAAAAATTTTTTTTTTAATTTACATCCAAATTAGTTAGCATATAGTGCAACAATGATTTCAGGAGTAGATTCTTTAGTGCCCCTTACCCATTTAGCCCATCCCCCCTCCCACACCCCCTGCAGTAACTCTCTGTTTGTTCTCCATATTTATGAGTCTCTTATGCTTTGTCCCTCCCTGCTTTTATTCTTTTTATTCCCTTATGTTCATCTGTTTTGTCTCTTAAAGTCCTCGTATGAGTGAAGTCATATGATATTTGTCTTTCTCTGACTAATTTCACTGAGCATAATACCCTCCAGTTCCATCCACATAGTTGCAAATGGCAAGATTTCATTCTTTTTGATTGCTGAGTAATACTCCATTGTGTGTGTGTATACACACACACACCCCACATCTTCTTTATCCATTCATCCATCGACGGACATTTGGGCTCTTTCCATACTTTGGCTATTGTTGATAGTGCTGCTATAAACATGGGGGTGCATGTGTCCCTTCAAAACAGCACACCTGTATCCCATGGATAAATGCCTAGTAGTGCAATTGCTCGGTCACAGGGTAGTTCTATTTTTAGTTTTTTGAGGAACCTCCATACTATTTTCCAGAGTGGCTGCACTAGCTTGCATTTCCATTTTTTATGATTTTTCTAATTATAAAAGTAGTTTATGCTATAGTTGAATTTTCAAAGAAATAAAGATGAGACTACTACTAGAATGTCTGCCCCATGTCTCATGAATGTTACAGACAAAGGTGGTATGCAAGTTGTAGTGACCCCTCTGAGCCATGACACCATCAGTTTTGCCATATGTTATGGCATTTCTTCTTAGAAACTTTAAGACTCTAATTAGTATCAGGAAGTGAACACTTTTAGCTGATTACTACGATAATTATAAACATGACAACTTTTACCTAAGGCTTTACAGGTTATTTTCAAATATAAGATTACTCATGAAAGATTAGCAATTACTAACAGCTACTGAAGTAACTCCTACAAAGCCTACTTAGAGGAGAAAACTGCCCAGACATCTGGGTTTGCCTTAGTATCAGTCTTTTCCCCAGGAATCAGAAAATAATCTTATTAGGTTGAGGTACTTCACAAAGTTTTCAATAAGGGTGTGTGTGTGTGTGTGTCTGTGTGTGTGCATGTATACACACACAAAACTATCTTTAATATAATGGTGGGGGAGCAAACCACATGAACAACACTGTGATATCATGGGGAATAAAGAGATGTGGTACTCAGTTAACATGTTAAGGTCTATGTACATATTTATTAGCAGAGTCAGCCTCTACAAAAATAAGAGTCCATCTGACTATATATTTCAAAGGGAGACTATTTATAGGTATAAAAAACTGATAAGAATGCACTTATGGAAAGTCAAGATTAGAGAATTTTCCTTAGTTAACATCAATCTTCTGGGACAAGATTTTTTTTTATTAAAAAACATTTACCTTTGCCAAGATTACAAATAATAATCCTGGTCATTTAAATTTTCTCTATCGCCTCTTCAGGTTTGGATAAGACTTATCTGGCTAGTTGTAGCTAGGAGGACGATTCATCACTTTATAGTATATTCCAAGGTGATGCAAATTATATTGTTTGTGTGCTACTATACATATGTGTGTATGTTTGTGTAAATAAATTTTTTCTTTAGCTTTGTGGCATAACTTTGTTATAAATTGGCTTCTTTGCTTTCTAATTACCCATCAAACATGCTAAATATAAATTATCTATTAAAAATATTAATCTACCCTATATTGTTGCCTATTATAGAAGCAAAACTATAAAATCCTATAAGGACTGTCTACTATAAAAAGGTATTTATCTTTGTCTCCAGAAGCTAAACCAGTATCAGCTAACAAAATAATATATGGAATGCTCTTAGCACAGCACTTCAAATGGAACTATTCATTCACCTGTCATTCAGTTATCCTCCCCTCCACTACTACCACCACCATCACCACCTATCAAATAAACAGAACACATTCATTCACAAAGTCTACTGTGGTGATAAAAACTATTCCACCAAAAAGGGATCTGTACCAGCGGGGCTCTAGGTTGGCCAGGTGCAGAGATGACTCCAGGGCAAACGGCAGGCATCTGAGGAACAGTGAGTATGGGTCTAAAGAAAGATTCTTTCATAAGAGGTCTTCCCAAGAACTGCTGCATCTGAAATAGAAAATGTTAAAAAAAACAAAAACCCAATACATTTATATATTAAATAGTCAATGATCTAAATTCATAGAGCAATGATTGGGGGAAAACAATTTGAAATCTAGATACAAAGCACTAGCATTAGAATTGGTGTTGTCATAACAGTTAAATGTACGCATTTTTGGAAAAGCGAAGGGTAGTGAATATACAAAAGAGCAGAGAGAGAAGAGAAGTGAGTTCTAGTCTCTCTTTCTACCTGGCTGGGTAACCAGGGATGCCAAGTTACTAATATATAAAGCAGAAGGTTATTAGGTTAAGTGATTTTTAAAGTTCCCTCCCAACTATAATAATGTAGAACTATGCTAAGAGGCTCCTCAATGAGTACTGTCCACATTGATGAATAATACTGATACTCAGAAATTATAAAGAACCAAAGCTGACTATAGAAAATATTACTTTCCTTGGTTACGCATTGGAGGGAACTTGTATCACCTGATGGATTTTGACTTTATGGTTAGCTCCAATCAGAGCAGAAAGCTGAAGTGCAGTGGGCCTGGGGCATAAACCCCCTTACAATGACTTGTAGACATGCTTATAGGTGTTACTGCACCTTCCAGGGGGCTGTGGAAAGCTAGCCCTTCTTAGCATCTAGCAATGGGATGGATACCTTACTGACTAGACTACAGAAGAGGACAGATTAAGTTTCTACTATGTGCCAAGTCTAGCACTGGCATAAACAGAAATTCAAATATTTTTTGAATTGGAAAAAAAATGGACATCAACACAGATCATAGGTTAATAGGGAACAATAAAATGAATACATGAGGTTGACACCGGATTCTTATTTAATAGCACTAAAGGAAAGACATTGTGTATATCATTGTCTGTAAGTACTCTTGCTAAAAATACTGAACCTGATTCTAAGCAACTGTCTAGATCTAATCAACAGTTTATAGAAAATAGAACATGTACAATGACATCACAAGGATGCAATCAATTAAATCAATAATGTGGGAATCTGAACTTTTTTAACAAATAAATGACATGAGTAAAAGAGAGGGGGTCGGGTAGCTGCTAGAGATTTAAAGAACAATGAGCCACATGCGAAGTTAAAACTTTGAATTGTTTTTAAAAATAAGTTATTAAAAGAGTAATTATAATCAAATTGGAAATATTGCAAACTAGGTAAGAAAAAGGCATTTTTAAGGCAACTGGGAAATATAAATTTTAACTGGATTTTAGATATTAAAATTTTTAATTTTCTTAGGTAAAAAAATGGTGATACCATTATATCTAATAATAATATCTAATGGATATTAGATATTAAATTTTTTAATTTTCTTAGGTAAAAAAAATGATGTTATCATTATATCCAATAATAATAATATCCTCATCTTTTAGGATGAACTATACATGGATGAGATTATATGATATGTACTTTAAAATATCCCAGTAGGAAGAAGAGGATGACATGAAACAAGATTAACAAAATGTTGGCTCTCTTAGTTCACAGAGGTTTGTTATACTATTCTATTTTTGTGTTTCAATTTTCATAATGTAAAGTTTTTAAAGAATGAATGGATGGTGGGTATGAGTCAGTATTCCTGCTCTCTTTGCAGACAGCCACTACCTAATACTACTTGGGAGAATTAGATAGCCAGGGTACAAAACCCAAGATATAATAAAAACATATAAAAAATACTGGGTTAAACTGGGAAGAGTACCCCTTATTTCAGATTTCTCAGGTTAGACTACTATACATTTAAAGCCTGTTGACTATTCTTTATAATACTAGGATCTCAGAGATAGATGAACTCTTTTTTCTGTATGTATGTATGTATGTATATATGTATGTATGTATGTATATTTCAAGTTTTTATTTAAATTCTAGTTAACATATAGTGTGATATTAGTTTAAGGAATATAATCTGGTGATTCATCACTTACATACATACCCATAGATGTATTTCAGTAACCAGGTCATCTAGTATAATTTCCTGGTGTTATACATGGAAAAAACAAAGTCCAGCATAGCTGATTTTTCCAAGAATAACATAGTTATTCAGAGAGTTAGGACTTAAACCCAGATCTCTAGTATGTTTCCATTGAATAATCTTAACTTACGGCAAATAGCATCGTTACATTTCTAGCATTTGCACTCTCAAACTGTTCCACTAATGTTTAGTGGTCGCTGATGCTTGCACTTGAACACAACTGTTAGTTTTGATCAAACACAGCGGTGATGCTAGTTAGGAAGCACAAAAGATACACATGTACCTCTCAGATGTTAGCAGAAGGACGCACAGAGCTTAACTGCCAGTGGGGTTTTGCCCTTGACTAAACCTGGGTTAAGCCCCATCAGACATAAGAAAGCCTTCAAAGTGATGAGGATCTAGAGGTCAAAGTTTAACTACATATGTCAGCTATGGAGTTATCACTGGTATCAGACAGCTTGTGCTGATCTGGTTTCAAGAAACTTCAAAGAACAACTCTGTATGTGGCTTCGGAGTCTCTGGAGCCATTTTATATTTAGAGTTATCGGAGAGTTTAACTACAACCTATAGGTGGTAGTTTGAAAATGGGCAGAAAGCAGAGTTTCTAGAAATCATACAAGCATATGTGTTACTTCCTGTAGAACTACAAGGACTCTTTGGATTTCTCCATCATTTGCATATAATATTTCTTATCGAGGTAATTGAGTATGATGAAGTTCCAACCCTAGAATAATAATGTTCATAATGTAGTGCTCCTATAAAAACTGAACTAAAAATATAAAAGGCAATAATGCATTCTAAAGACCATGGTGTACACCATATAATGCTTTTAGGTTTGGATCCTGCTTTTGAAACACAGTGTAACTCCACACAATTCACATAATTTTCAAGTTCTCTGATACACTCAACTAATTACAGAAATAACATTTTCAAAGTTCTACTACAAGCAGAAGTGCTAGGGTTGAAAGTGATTGGCCACTAAATATCTTACACCTTTCTCCTTTTCCTGTTCCCAGATGTGTTTTGATAATAAAAATGATCACCTAATGGTTCTTTCCTGAAAGGTCTTTTGAAAAGCTGTGTGAATTTATTGGGCTAAGGTACTATGTTTCCCAGAAGGATAATATAAATAGTCCAACAGAGAGATAGCTGATTGAGACTCACTGATTCCCAGCAATAAGCAGGAAAGGGGCATAAATGGAAGCCACTAAAGGTAGAATAGGGATAAAAGTTAAGGAACGGAATGTTCAAAGTAGAAGTGGAGGGGTGAAGTCTAAACTGCTAGGGTACTATACTGAGATGGTTTAGTCATCTAGGGGTAACCTGAGAGCATTGGGAATTCTGCCCATCCATCAGTTTTCTCTTACCTTACAGGTGAGATTGACAGGATGCGTAAGAATATATTACCTCTTTAGCTACCAAATACATCACTAAAATCCAGTGATACACCTATGTATTGGCATGGCTAAGCCAGTCAACTAGTTATACCATCTGGAAATAATATAGCAGGAATAGACATAATTACAAACAATATGCACAGTATGTGCCTATTCTATTTTGAACACACATTAAACTTATAGCCCTTAGCACTTCATCAAGATGAAGATGGCAATTTTTCAAAATGTCCTATTTCTTACCAGTATGTCAGGATTAGGTGGTGGTGGAGGAAGCTGGATTGGAGGAAGGGTGCTCAAGGCAAACCCTTGCTTCACCTTGTTAATTTGTTCATTGTACTGTGTCTAGTAGAACAAGAGAAACAATATTTTAGAGCAAAATAAACCTCAAAGAAATAGCATATGGGAATACTTGATGCAGTTTTGAATAATAAAACACACAACAGTGATTCTCAACCAATTATGTCAGAAATAACATAAAAACGATTTTTGACATAAAGTAATTCTATAACACACTATCCCCAAATGTACTGGCAAGATACAAAGACACATAATTCACAGATCCTATGATAATTCTTCAGTATTTCCATAATTTTCAGCCCCAAAATGGGAATCACTGATATAAAGTGAATAGTGTCTAAAGATTTAAGAAGCTGTAAGTAATATCGGGCTGATAAATATGGGAAAACAGTATTTGTAACGAAGAGTTGAGCTACTTGCAAATGTTCACTTTAAAAATTGGAGGGGAAATTTTATGGAATACTCATTAAATATCCACATTTTGTTTATCTCAGAGTTATACCTCTAGTTTTCTCTAGTATCATATATACCTTTGTTTTATCACATGGATTTTGCCAAAACTAAGACTCCAATCTCTGAAGCTTAACTACATACTCTCAAAAGTTTTTGGCATTGTTACTTCACAGTATTATTTTGTAAACAACCCACAGAGACTGGAAAAGAAATAAAACATTAGAAACTTCACACAGAAGACCTGTGCATGAAAGAAGACAAAGATGTAGCTGCTCTTGTGAGGCCAGTGAGTAAACCCAATAGAAATGCTAAGCATCACTGAAGACCTCATAACAAGAGTCTTGCAAAGAAACAGTCAAGACAGCCACCGGAAAAGCTGGACAAATAGGCAATGCTCTGAGGCAGTTGTCACAATTAAATGTCATTGTTTTGCTAGCAGGGTTGTGAAATCACAAAACACTGAACATTATATATTTACCTGAAGATATAAATACAAAAATATCCTAAGGCCAAATGAAGAAATTATTAAATATTCAGTAGGTTATCTCTTTAGATTACGTTAAGCATAGTCCTAATTCTATTAAATAATGAATAAATATTTCGCATTATGGAATAAGAACATAAAATCTAAGACTGAAAACCGAGACAGGTCTGCTTGATTGTCCTTTTAATTATATAAACACAGAATTACTCAGATCAAGTTATGACAATTATTTTTGATTACAGCAGAATCAGCTTTGGAATTCTAGGAAAATTAGGTGTGAAGCACAATTTTTGAGTTCCTTTATTGTATGAAGGGCTTGAAAGACCTGAAAAACCCACATGCATTAGCCTACGAGTCTGTCTACAATCAACTACATGGAAATATCGATGTCAAACCTTAAAAAGGCACAAATTGTAATAACTGAAAAAAAACCATGTTCTTCCTTAAATTTCTCCAGTAATTGTTATTAATGTTACATGTTTTATTTATGTATATATCTCCTACAACATTCAATTTACTCTAAAGATACTTCAGCACTTACCCTGAGGAATGCAATCTTATTTCTAACATCTGTTACAATGGCATTCCAACTCTCTACTGCAGCCTTTAATTGAAGTGATTCCAGGTTACTGATGTAGGAAAGGAGACACAAGAGAAAGTTCTTTCTTTTTGTATACCACATAGGTCTCTAAAAACTTCCATTATATTCTTTAGCATGTATGTAAATAATATAAAACAGCAACAAAATTACCTCCGACACCAACAATTACCTCAAATGGGCACAAAGTTGTATGGAAGGGTTTTGTTATTAAAAATAAAACAAAGACGGGGAATATATTTTCTTTTTCAAGAGCAAATACAACTTCTGCTTCCACAACACCAAGTGGTTTTCTATCGTGGCAATATTTTTTAGGACATATGAAATCTTTACACAGGAATCCCTCTGTTGAAGTAAGGAAGCAGAGAAGGCCGAACAGGGAAATGCCCTAGCCATCAAAAGCAGGAGCATCCTTCCAGATGCTGATTCCTCTTGGAAGCAGGTTTTAGACTATCTTCACAGTAGCCCTGACATCCCAGGGCCATAGGTGGCCTATCAGCTCTTGTGCAAATTCCTAAAAGATACCCTTACGGGAGGGCAAATCATAAACAACTACCTCTTCTGCGAGGATGAATTAGACTGTTGCCTCGATGCAGTGCATAAACTACACAAACACAGCAGCTCTGCCAAACATGCCCACCAGATGACTTAAGTAGGAACACCTTTGAGGTGTGGAAGGTCTGCCATCTCTAGAAGAGATTTCATGAGGCCTTTCAAAAGGCTCTATTAAAATATCCTCACCCCAGTGTCACCCAGCACACCAGTTTTAAAAGAGCAGAATAAGTTATCACTGAGATCATCTTACACAAAGAGGCTTGATAATATTTTAGTTTATAGAGTGCCCCTTCTCCCTCTAGCAAGCAAAGATAGACTGAGCACTTACAACAGTGCTTCCCGGACCTGAATGCACATCAGTATATCCTGGGAATCTTGCTAAACATCAGAGAGTCTGATTCTTTAGAACTGAAGAATAATGATGATCATTAAAATGATCATCATTAAAACAATAATGATGCCTTGGTCCCAGAAATTCTAATTTAGTTAATTCTTTAAGCATGAAGGTATACTCCATAAAATTATAAATTTAAGGACAGTCTCATGCAACCTGCCCCAAATTTAAAAATCACTTATTATCACACAGCAAGAAACTGGCTTTAACTTAGGATTTCAGGTGTTAATACTGATCTTTCCCTCAATGTATTCTGAAAGTATTTAAAATCAAGCATTAGAAGAGAAATCTATTAGAAAAAAGGTTTTCCACTCAGAATCCACCCCGTTTTGTAAATATCTAGTCTGGATGCATGTTTCTGAGATTTTTCATCTACTTCACTTAAGGGGAAGGGAAAAATTTGTCTGCAGGTATTACTGTGCTCAGATTTCTCAGTGCTTCGGGAAAAGCAACCAAGCAAAAGTATCAAAGTGATTAAATGAATTTTGAGGTTTAAAAAAAATAAGGGTTTGTTTACTCCAAAGACTCTGGTGTCTTACATGTAAAACACAGATTATGTTTGACCTCAAAGCCTCTTGTTAGTATCTCTGAGATAAAGAAGCATTAAGGAAGAGTAAAATGTTACCTTGCCGCCATGTGAGTCACCCTGGCAAGCTGACTGAGACATTCCTTTTCAGTCTGCTCTAGGTGGAGCAGACCAAAATCTCTACGACACTGTAAGAAGTACACCTACAGATTTTTGAGAGGAAGACAAAGAAGTTGAAGGTGTCCTTGTAAATGAACACGTTGTTTTCTAAATCATTTCTAGTAAAGGTGAAACTATTTCTCAATCTCTTCCAGCACCTGAGCCTCTTGACCATCCATAATACATTAGAAAAACTCTAATTCTGCAACTCTAACTTTTTTAGTCAATGGTTACTGAGTTGGTAACCATTCCAGAACATTAGTTTTTCAAGCTTGAACATACCCTGGTATCATCTGAGAAACTTTAAAAAAAAAAAAAATGGTGCCTTGGTCCCAGAAATTCTAATTTAATTGATACCAGGTAGAGCCTGAGTGCTAGGATTTTTTAAAGTTCTCAGGTAACTCTACTATGCAGCAAAGTTTAAGAAAACTCAAAAGAATCCTGCTATTTGTTTTGTTTTGTTAATTGAGGAAGGGATCAGAAAATAATAAGACCACACAGGAGGAGCATGCAGTCCAAATGGACTTTGGGAGGTCAATGGGTCCAATGTCTCCCCCATAGCAGGAATTCCTTCTGCACCATTATTGTTGCATGGTTACTTGGCCTCTGTTTTTTCTCAGTAATCACTCAATATTCACTGAAAGTAGATTATATTCTTGGATAGCATTAAGGGTTTATAAAATTAATCATGCAAGCAGAAAGAAACTTTCTGAGTAAAAGTAGTGAGAAACAAAATATACAAACTTGAACTCTTAAAGTAATCTGAGGGTTTGGTTTTTCAGTTATAGCTAGCATTTTACTCTCCAGATTATTTTTGGTTCAGGTATCATTCCTTGATTGTTGACCTCCAGATTCCCAATTATTCTGCTAAAGAATAGAGCTCACCCATGACAGAGGTAGGAAGATATATAATCCTTTTAATGTTAGTGAACTCTCTAAAAATTTTTAGAGTGTTTGATATAAAACATTTTATATCAAGTTTGAATATCTATAAATAAAAATTACATCCATACAGATAATCAATCACATGTCTTTTAGAAGAGACCCTAGTTGTGTTCTAAGTTAACTTAGAACAAACTGTGAGTGACATTCTGGGGGTCTAGAAGGTAAGTTGGTTTTTGAAATTGGGAGTGTATGATGTATATGTGTTTTGGGAAGATCTACATAGGAACTAACAAAGAAAGGAGATATTATCTCCAGCAGCAGTAAAATGTTATTCTTATAAACTTGGCTTAGTGACCTGGCTTCATGAGAATTTTCCCAAAATGTGTGTATTTCCTATATATACTGAAGCAGACCAATCTCCTGAAGTCATCTGGGGAGGAAAACAACATAAGATCATCAACAATGAAGTAATCATGTACAAAATTGCAATGAGTCAAAGAGTACAGAAGTTGGAGTTATGTTTTCTGGCTGGTCCTAAGATGACTTATTTGTTTATTCAGAAATAAGGTTTTTTTTTCAATTCTTTAGTATACTAGTATACAAGGAAAACTTCCCTCCCCAACCCCATCTCTCTCTCTTTCCTTATTTATGTATTTATGTATTACCTCAGCTGTTAAAGCTCTGCTAGTTTCTGCATTCAGTTTGTTTAAGTATGTTTTAATTGTGCTTTCCAGATTATGCTTCTCCATTTCCCACTGAGATCTGAAATATATGACCATTAAAGAATTAACAACACTGCAGCAAGGATAGGCTTTTCTACCTTATTCAGGAGGGAGAAAGATACAAAACTATTCAATGAGTAAGAAATAATTTCTTGTAAAAGTTTACAGCATATAAAAGTAAGAGAAGAGGGGCGCCTTGGTGGCTCAGTGGTTAAGCGTCTGACTTCGGCTCAGGTCATGATCTCAAGGTTCGTGAGTTCGAGCCCTTCGGCTCAGGTCATGATCTCAAGGGTCGTGAGTTCAAGCCCTGCGTCGGGCTCTGTGCTGACCATTCAGAGCCTGGAGCCTGCCTCGGATTATGTGTCTTCCTCTCTCTCTGCCCCTCCCCTGCACATGCTCTGTGTCTCTCAATAATAAGTAAACATTAAAAAAATTTTTTTTTAAAGCAAGAGAAGACATTTACTTAACCCTTACTGTTATCCTTTACTATTAAGAGTGCAGAAGTTTTAAAGTTGTCAATATAGGGGCTGTGATTTAAAACTTGGCTCTGAGAGGCACCTGAGTGGCTCAGTTGGTTAAGCATCCGACTTTGGCTCCGGTAATAATCTTGCGGTTAGTGGGTTTGAGCCCCTTTCATGCTATGTGCTGACAGTTCAAAGCCTGGAGCCTGTTTCGGATTCTGTGTCTCCCTCTCTCTCTCTCTGCTATTCCTCTACTCACTCTCTCTCACTCTCTCTCTCTCTCTCTCTCTCTCAAAAATAAATAAACATTAAAAACTTTTTTTTAATGATAAAAAAATAAAACTTGGCTCTGAAATAAAGTTGTCCGACGATGAATCTGATTTCTGAAACTTAATAAATGTGAAACCTTGGGCAAGTTACTTAACTTCTCTATACCTCAGTTTCTTTGCATGTGAAAATGGAGAATACTGTAGTAATTACCTCAAAGACCTGTTGTGAAAATTCATTCAGATAACATACATAAAAATATTTTGTGTTTAATACACATTAAGTACTAAATAAATGTAAGCTATTATTATTTATAAATTTCACATAAAGTTTCTATAACCTTTCTGTATCCCCAAATAGCAACTACAAAAGGTTTTTATTATCCCTGCCATCACTGCATTAAAATATTGCACTGGTTGCCTCAGTGCTCACATTCAACACCTTAGAATGAAAACAAATCCTACAGCTTGAGAGGGAGAGAGGGAGATGATGAGGACATTACTTATGAAGGAATTATGGAGAAAGACTACCTATAAGGTTTGACTTTTTCCCATCCCATTTCAGATTCCTACACCTGAGCCCCAAATTCTAAAATTTTTGTTTAATGTTTATTTCTTTCTGAGAGAGAGAGAGACAGAGCATGAGTGGGGGAGGGGCACAGAGAGAGGGAGACACAGAATCAGAAGCAGGCTCTAGGCTCTGAGCTGTCAGCACAGATACCGACACGGGGCTCAAACTCACAAACCATGAGATATGACCTGAGCCGAAGTCGGTTGCTCAACCGACTGAGCCACCCAGGCGCCCCACCTGAGCCCCAAACTCTAGAGCACACAAACTAAATTATGACTTTAAAGGAAACAAATGGAAATATAATCTTGTAATAGGGATGTTTCCAAAGGCTATCCTCATTGTTTCATTATTAGAAACACTTGGATACTTGCATACTTAACAAACATTAATGAGAAGCTTGATAAAACAATATACTGTATTGTTAATACCACTAAGGCTACAGTGTTTTCAGGGAAAAAAAAATATTCAAGGACATATATTAATTCAACCAAAAGGAATTATTATGCCATTGAATATTGTACAAAATTGCCTACAAGAACAGGAGAAAAAATAAATTAGAAAATAAATTAGACTCCAACAAAATTAAAACTTTTGTGTTTTAAAGCACATTATCAAGAAAGTAAAAAGACAACTCACAGAATGGGAGAAAATATTTGCAAATCATGTATCTGATTAAGGACCTATATCTAGAACATGTGTAGAACTCTGAAAACTCAACAAAAGACAACCCAATTTAATGCATAGGGGCACTTGTACCCCAATGTTTATAGCAGCACTTTCAACAATAGCCAAATTGTGGAAAAAGCCTAAATGTCCATCAACTGATAAATGGATAAAGAAATTGTGGTTTATATACACAATGGAGTACTATGTGGCAATGAGAA
Source organism: Herpailurus yagouaroundi (assembly GCF_014898765.1). Lineage (NCBI taxonomy): Eukaryota > Metazoa > Chordata > Mammalia > Carnivora > Felidae > Herpailurus > Herpailurus yagouaroundi. The sequence continues at coordinate 56,318,617 of NW_024412403.1, read as the reverse complement.
AGAATGAAATATGGCCCTTTGTAGCAACATGGATGGGACTGGAGAGTATGATGCTAAGTGAAATAAGCCATACAGAGAAAGACAGATACCATATGTTTTCACTCTTATGTGGATCCTGAGAAACTTAACAGAAACCCATGGGGGAGGGGAAGGGAAAAAAAAAAAAGAGGTTAGAGTGGGAGAGAGCCAAAGCATAAGAGACTGTTAAAAACTGAGAACAAACTGAGGGTTGATGGGGGGTGGGAGGGTGGGGAGGGGAGGTGATGGGCACTGAAGAGGGCATCTTTTGGGAAGAGCACTGGGTGTTGTATGGAAACCAATTTGACAATAAATTTCATATATTAAAAAAAATAATAATAATAAATAAATAAATAAATAAAATTAAAAAATGGCCTAAGGATTTGAATAGACATTTCTCCAAGTAGATACACAAATAGCCAACAGACACATGAGAAATATTCAACATATTTAATCATTAAGAAAATGCAAATAAAAAACCACAATGATCAACTACTTCACATCCACTACAATGAGGAAAATGAAGACATAATCTAACAAGTATCTGTGAGGATGTGGAGAAAGCAGAACCCACATGCATTGCTGGTGGGATTGTAAAATGTGCAGTTACTTGGAAAATAGTTTGGTAGTTCCTCAAAAATTTAACCAGAGTTTACTACATGTCTCGGCAATTCCACTCTTAGGTATACACCCAAGGGAACTGAAAACCTTATGCTCATACAAAAATTCACTTACAGATGTTCATAACAGTATTATTCATAATAGTGAAAAAATGGAAACAAATGTTCATCTGCTGATGAAAAGGTCAACAAATTTTAGTATATCCCTACAATAGAATATTATTTACCCATAAAAAGGAATGAGTACTGATAACATGCTACAATATGGATGAACCTGGAGAACATTAAGTTAAAGAAGTTAATCATAAGAGGGTATTTATTATACAATTATATTTATATGAAATGTCCAGAATAAGGCAAATCCAGAGCAACAAATGATAGATTAATGACTGCCAGAAGCTAGGGGAGGGGAGGAGGAGTGATTTCTAATGTATCCAGAATTTCTTTAGGGTGATAAGAATGTTCTGAAATCATACAAAGGTGATGGTTGTATACCTCTGTGAACATCCTAAAAGTCAATGAATTGTATAACTTAACACAGTGAATTTTATGCTATGTTTACTGAATCTAAGTTCGCAAAAAGTTACCTATAGGCAAAAATATGTCAATGAGAATAAAACTCAGCCAGTTTCATAAATCAGTCACACCTAGCACTATTAAGCGATAAGAACATATAAGCTCCAGTCCCTGGCAAGCTTATTGTGGCACTGCAACTTTGCTCATCTAATCTCCCTCAGCAGTTTTCTAGGGCCAGAACTAAGGCAAATATATGTCCCAATTTGCCTAGGGCACTTCCAATTTATAACTGTTGTTCCAGTGTAATTATTAATAATGCTAATGCTCAATTTTATGCTCTAAAGTGCCCCAGTTTGGATAATAAATTATACGGCTACCCTGGCCAGAACATGCTGAGTGGAATACCTAAGAGTTTCAGAGATGCACATATACTAAACCAAACCAACAGCCAAGTTTATACCTTTTCATGGAAAGTTGCTCCTTAAGATTCTTGATTTCATGATCTTTAGCGTGGCTCTGACGCTGTAATCTAAGAAAAAATGTAAGTCATAAATATTAGAAATTGTCATTAATACAGTCAGAACAGCTCTACTTGTAGCTGAGGAGGGACTAAATATGACCATTTTGAACCACAAATATTAAGCCTGAAAATAGACTCCTACAACTAGACCTGCTGCAATTTATCTTCCGATGTCTGATTTACTGACTTACCAAAGAAAATACTAAGGTCGAACCTCATCAATTAGAAGCTAAAGAGAACTTGTACCCCCACTTCAAAGACTCAGAAAAATGTCTTTAGCTCTTTGTACCTTAGTTTACCCACTAGAAAACACCAATGGTATGTTTTAATTTTCTAGGCCTGTGATAGAACTGGTAACTTTAACTTGATTACAAAGTTGTTATGTCAAGTCATACAAATTCATACAAACTATTAAAGGGTTAAAGTCTGAAAGAAACCCGATATTAAATATAAAAGTAGAGAGGCTGTGTGCAAATAAGAATTTTAATTAAAATAGTAAATTATAACAGGGGAGTCACCGACATCACCTAATCATGGGAAGACTGGGTAAAAATAAATCAGAAAACATCATTTGCAGTTAGCTTAAATATTAATATGCAAGAAGCTACTACGAGAAGTGAAAAGTAATACTTTTTAGTTGATGTATGTTCACAAACCATCTCTGATACTCCTTCATTGTGTTGCTGTATTTCTCCTCACAACTAAGTTTTTACACTAACCCATTAATTTGCTACAATATGAAGACATTTACAGCAAAAGCGCATTTCTCGTTAAGTCTCTGATATGTTGAGACACTTGAGATACATAGGAATTCTGGTTAATATAAATTATTGGAATAATAGCCTTAAAACAATGACTTTTTTTATTATTATTTTTAAATATATATTTTAATGTTTATTTATTTTTGAGAGAGAAAGAGACAGCATGAGCCAGGGAGGAATAGAGGGAGGGAGTAACACAGAATCCGAAGCAGGCTCCAGGCTCTGAGCTCTCAGTACAGAGCCCCACACAGGGCTTGAACTCATAGACCATGAGATCATGACCTGAGCTGAAGTCAGATGCTTAACTGACTGAGCCACCCAGGTGCCCTAAAACAATGACTTTAAATGTTGGTTGTATTGCTTACTATTAAATTTCAGAGATTACCCACTCACCTTTACTCCAAGCTTGTTAGAAGCTATAGAGACTTATAATCAATGTTCTATTGAACTAAAAATGCAATGAAAAGAAATCAGGTCTGTTTCTATACAAAAAAGATCATGTTCTCAAGTAAAGAATAAGAAAGACAAGCTTTGTTACTCAAGCAAGGTATGCAGGAGTATGTAGAGAGTTGAAAAAGAGGTAATAAGATTTTTTAAATTGACATCCTCCTTTCCTTTGTACGCTTCCATTTTGTCAATATTTTACCTAACTATAGTTTAGAGGGCAATAAAGAGTTGACAGAGCTTGGTGGGGAATTCAGAAGACCTGGATTCTCAAATAATAGAGGATAAGGTAGGCATAGTTTCTATCATCCAGCTTGGATAGGAAACAGCTATCTATGTTCAAGCAGTCATAACTTCTTAGTCCTATTTTCTCATGAATAACATTAGAGCAGGATTAGATGTTCTTTTCTGACAGATCTCAAGTTACTCTGGCTGGCTATCATGTTTCTTATATGGGTTTTACTGACAGTGTTACTTAACATTTATTAAGTGCTTATTGTAATTTGTGCAAAATATGTTGCTATTATATAAATCTTTCTGCTAATTCTGCAATTATCATCAACAAACATTTACCAAACATTTAGTGTAGGACTGACATTGAATTAGGCCAAAGAAACAAGATTTCTTTGCTTTCCAATAAGCATCATGTTCTAAAGTAAAAGAAATCAACATTTTATAATTTAAAAATACTTATACATTTATCATATACTTTTGGGACATGTTCAAGTGAATAAAACAAAGGCTTAAAAGCTATATGAGAACACACACTGTGCTTGCTCATGTTTCTGCTCAGCCTACATGCCCTGTGTTTTCTCCCATCTCATTCTATGTAGTCGAGGTTCAATACTATCTTCAATGAAGTTCTTCCTTATCACAACAATCAAAAGTACTCTTTTTACCCTACAAAATCCCTATTAAGTATAGCTCCACTTGACAGTTATTTACATGTACAGCTGGGCCTTGAACAACATAGGGGTTAGGGATGCTGATAGCTATCCCTGACAAACGCAGTTGAAAATCTGTGTATATAACTTCTGACTCCCCAACAACTTTACTAATAGCTTACTGCTGACCAGCCTTACTGATAACGTAGTCAATTAATACATATATTGTATGTTATATGTATTATATACTGTACTCTTACAATAAAATGTTACTAAGATCATAAAGACAAAATACATTTATAGTACTGTACTATATTTATTTAAAAATTTTGCATATAAGCAGACCCACATAGTTCAAATCCATGTTCAAGTGTCAACTGTACTTTTTTTTTTAAATTAAGCCTTTTGAGATAATCATAGATTCATATACAAGTGCAAGAAATAATAGAGAGAGATCCCATGTACCCTTTACTCATGTTCTTCAAATGTTAATGTCTTGAAGAACTATAGTATAATAACCAGTATTTTGAATAGTGATACAGTCAAGACACTGAACAGTTTTATCACAAACCTCATTTTGCTCCCATTCCCATTTCCTCCTTATAACCTTGGATCACTAATGTTTTCCATTTTCATCATTGTGTCATTTCAAAAATTTTGAGGGGTACCTGGGTAGCTCAGTCAGTTAAGCATCTGACTTCAACTCAGGTCATGATCTCATGTCTTGTGAGTTCTGGCCCCACGTCAGGCTCTGTGCTGACAGCTCAAAGCCTAGAGCCTACTTCGGATTCTGTCTCCTCTCTCTCTGCCCATCCCTCACGTGTGCTTGCTAGCTCTCTCTCAAAAAAATAAACATTTAGGAGCGCCTGAGTGGCTCAGTTTGTTAAGCGTCTGACTTTGGCTCAGGTCATGATCTCAAAGTTCGTGGGTTCGAGCCCTGCGTCGGGCTCTGTGCTGACATCTCCAAGCCTGGAGCCTGCTTCTGATTCTGTATCTCCCTCTCTCTCTGCCCCTCCCCTGCTTATGCTTTGTCTCGCAAAAATAAATAAATGTAAACAAAAAAAAAATTTTTTTTTGTAAATAAAAAAATAAACATTTAAAAAATTTTAAATTTGGAAATTTTGTCATTTCAAGAATGATATAGGAATGGAATCAAATAGTACATAAGATTTGGGGATTTGCTTTTTCACTCAGCATAATTCTGTCTGCAGAGTCTGTAGTGTTACCATGGTTTCATTCCTGATGGTGGTGATATGTGTCTTCTTTTCTTTGTCAGTTTTGTTAGAGGTCTATCAGTTTTATTGATATTTTCAGAGAAACAGATTTTTAATTCATGAATTTTCTTTATTGTTTTTCTGTTTGCAATTTCATTAGAAGTAATTGCATTACTTCTAATATTTATTAATTTAATCTGCTTGTTTTGGGGTTTTTTTTCTTTCCTTTTTCCAGATTCTTGAGGAGGGAGCTTAGATTAGATTGAGACTTTTCCTTTTTTCTAATGTGTACAGTTGGCACTATAAATCTTCTCAGAACTGCTTTAGCTGTTTCCCACAGATTTTGATCTATTGTATTTTCATGTTAATTCAGTTCAACATACTTTTATTTTCCTTAAGAACTCTTTTTTGACCCACGGATTAATTAGAAGTGTTTTGTGTACTTTCCAGCAGGAGATTTTCCTGTTATCTTTATATTTTTAATAAGAAATTTATTGTCAAATTGATTTCCATACAACACCCAGTGCTCATCCCAACAGGTGCCCTCCTCAATGCCCATCACCCACCCTCCTCTCCCTCCCACCCCCCGTCAACCCTCAGTTTATTCTCAATGGTTTTTTTTAATTTTTATTTATTAAAAAAATCTTTTTTAACGTTTATTTATTTTTGAGACAGAGACAGAGCATGAATGGGGGAGGGGCAGAGAGAGAGGGAGACACAGAATCTGAAACAGGCTCCAGGCTCTGAGCCATCAGCCCAGAGCCCGACGCGGGGCTCGAACTCCCGGACCGCGAGATTGTGACCTGAGCTGAAGTCGGACGCCCAACCGACTGAGCCACCCAGGTGCCCCTATTCTCAGTTTTTAAGAGTCTCTTATGCTTTGGCTTTCTCCCTAACTTTTTTTTTTCCCTTCCCCTCCCCCATGGTCTTCTGTTAAGTTTCTCAGGATCCACATAAGAGTGAAAACATATGGTATTGGTCTTTCTCTGTATGACTTATTTCACTTAGCATAACACTCTCCAGTTCCATCCACGTTGCTACAAAAGGCCGTATTTCATTCTTTCTCATTGCCAAGTAGTATTCCATTGTGTATATAAACCACATCTTCTTTATCCATTCATCAGTTAATGGACATTTAGGTTCTTTCCATAATTTGGCTATTGTTGAAAGTGCTGCTATAAACATTGGGGTGTTTATAGTGCCCCTATGCATCAGCAATCAACAAAACTAAAAGGCAACCAACGGAATGGGAAAAGGTATTTGCAAATGACATATCGGACAAAGGGCTAGTATCCAAAATCTATAAAGAACTCACCAAACTGTACACCCGGAAAACAAATAATCCAGTGAAGAAATGGGCAGAAAACATGAATAGACACTTCTGTAAAGAAGACATCCAGATGGCCAACAAGCACATGAAAAGATGCTCAACGTCACTCCTCATCAGGGAAATACAAATCAAAACCACACTGTGATACCACCTACGCCAGTCAGAGTAGTCAAAATGAACAAATCAGGAGACTACAGATGCTGGAGAGGATGTGGAGAAACGGAAACACTCTTGCACTGTTGGTGGGAATGCAAACTAGTGCAGCCCTTCTGGAAAACAGTGTGGAGGTTCCTCAAAAAATTAAAAATAGATCTACACTATGAACCAGCAATATCACCGCTAGGAATTTACCCAAGGGATACAGGAGTGCTGATGCACAGGGGCATTTGTTATTAATTTCTAGTTTGACTCCATTTTGATCTGAGTGCATGATTTGCATGATTTCAACTCTCTCAAATTTTTTGAGGTTTTATGGGCCAGCATATGTTCTATTATGGTATATTTTCCTATGGCCACTTGCAAACATATGTATTCTGCTATTGTCTAGTGAAGTGTCCTATAAATATTGATTAGATCCTATTTGGTTGATTGGGTTGTAGAAATTCTTTATCTTTGCTGATTCTATCTAGTTGTTCTATAAATTGCTTAGAGTAGGATGTTGAAATCAACAACTTTAATAGCAGGTTCTTCTATTTCTCCTTACAGTTCTATCAAATTTTGCTTCATGTATTTTGAGGCTCTGTTGTTTGGCACATACATCTTTAGGTTGTTATGTCTTCTTGGCAGATTGATCCTTTCATCATTATTTAATGTCCTTCTTTGTCTCCAGAACTTTCTTTGCTCTGAAGTCCATTTTGTTATTAATATAGCCATTCCTGCTTTCTTTTTTTATTGTTTACATTGTATATATTTTACCATCCTTTTATTCTCAATCTATTTCAGTTGCTGAAACTGAAGATTCTTGTAAACAATGTATTGTTGGATTAGTTTTTAATTTTAATTTTTTTCCCAATATATGAAATTTATTGTCAAATTGGTTTCCATACAACACCCAGTGCTCTTCCCAAAAGGTGCCCTCCTCAATACCCATCACCCACCCTCCCTTCCCTCCCACCCCCCATCAAGCCTCAGTTTGTTCTCAGTTTTTAAGAGTCTCTTATGCTTTGGCTCTCTCCCACTCTAACCTCTTTTTTTTTTTCCTTCCCCTCCCCCATGGGTTTCTGTTAAGTTTCTCAGGATCCACATAAGAGTGAAAACATATGGTATCTGTCTTTCTCTGTATGGCTTATTTCACTTAGCATCACACTCTCCAGTCTCATCCACGTTGCTAAAAAGGGCCATATTTCGTTCTTTCTCATTGCCATGTAGTACTCCATTGTGTATATAAACCACAATTTCTTTATCCATTTATCAGTTGATGGACATTTAGGCTCTTCCCACAATTTGGCTATTGTTGAGAGTGCTGCTATAAACATTGGGGTACAAGTGCCCCTATGCATCAGTACTCCTGTATCCCTTGGGTAAATCCCTAGCAGTGCTATTGCTGGGTCATAGGTAGGTCTATTTTTAATTTTCTGAGGAACCTCCACACTGCTTTCCGGAGTGGCTGCACCAATTTGCATTCCCACCAACAGTGTAAGAGGGTTCCCGTTTCTCCACATCCTCTCCAGCATCTATAGTCTCCTGATTTGTTCATTTTGGCCACTCTGACTGGCGTGAGGTGATATCTGAGTGTGGTTTTGATTTGTATTTCCCTGATAAGGAGCAGTGTTGAGCATCTTTTCATGTGCCTGTTGGCCATCCGGATGTCTTCTTTAGAGAAGTGTCTATTCATGTTTTCTGCCCATTTCTTCACTGGGTTGTTTTTCGGGTGTGGAGTTTGGTGAGCTCTTTACAGATTTTGGTTACTAGCCCTTTGTCCGATATGTCATTTGCAAATATCTTTTCCCATTCCGTTGGTTGCCTTTTAGTTTTGTTGGTTGTTTCCTTTGCTGTGCAGAAGCTTTTTATCTTCATAAGGTCCCAGTAATTCACTTTTGCTTTTAATTCCCTTGCCTTTGGGGATGTGTCGAGTAAGAGATTGCTACGGCTGAGGTCAGAAAGGTCTTTTCCTGCTTTCTCCTCTAGGGTTTTGATGGTTTCCTGTCTCACATTCAGGTCCTTTATCCATTTTGAGTTTATTTTTGTGAATGGTGTGAGAAAGTGGTCTAGTTTCAACCTTCTGCATGTTGCTGTCCAGTTCTCCCAGCACCATTTGTTAAAGAGACTGTCTTTTTTCCTTTGGATGTTCTTTCCTGCTTTGTCAAAGATGAGTTGGCCATACGTTTGTGAGTCTAGTTCTGGGGTTTCTATTCTATTCCATTGGTCTATGTGTCTGTTTTTGTGCCAACAGTTTTGTTTTTAAAATACACTCTGCCATGGTCTTTTAATTGATGTATTTAGATCATTTACATGTAAGGTAATCAGTGATGTTAGGGCTTAAGTCTGCCATTATTTTTTGTTTGTTTCCTGTTTCTTTTTTCTTACCTTCTTGTGGGTTATTTTAACATTTTTTTTTTTTTTTTAGGATTCCATCTTGACTTATTTACAGTGTATCTGAATACATATATCTCTGTAGCTTTCTTTAGTGGTTGCACCAGGTATTACAATATGTATATGGTAATCTACTGGTATTGATATTTTCCTTACTTTCATATAGGTCTCTTTATCCTCTACAGTTTTAAAATATAAATGCTGTACTTCCTCTACATAAACTTCACTAAGATGGTATTATAATTTTTGATCCAAACATCAAATATGATTTAAAAAATTAATGAGAATAGGATGGACTCTTATTATTTACCCCTCCCTTTACTCACTTGGATGTTCTTCTTTCCTTTCGGAAGTTCTAAGTTTCTATTATCATTTCCTTTATGATTATACACCTTCCTTTAGCTATTCCTTAATCATAGGTTTAGTAGCAATGGATTCTTCTAGTTTTTCTTTGAGACTTGTCTTTATTTCCCTTCAATCCTAAAGGATATTTTTGCTGGATATAGGATTCAAGATAGTTGTTTTCTTTTAGTTTTTTTTTTTTCTCCCAGCACTTAAATAATGTGCCACTTCCTTCTGGCCTCCATGGTTTCAGATGAGAAATTTGATTCATTTGAATTAATGTTCCCATGTGTGTTTTCTCTGGTTGCTTTCAAGATTTTTGTCTTTAGTTTTTTTGCAGTTTAGTTATGATGTGTCTTGGCATGGATTTCTTTCAGTTATACTACTTTGGGTTCATTCAGCTTCTTGAATTTGTAAATTTATGTATTTCACCTCATTTCTTTTAATGCTTCTCCCTCCCCCTCCCCCCCCTCTCTTCTCTCCTTCTGAGATTCTGACAAGAACTTATTTTATTATTGTCCCACAAGTCACTGAGACTCTGTCCTCTTTTTTATCTTTTCCCTAGTTTATCTCCTCTATGCTGTTAGATTGGGTAATGTCTTTTGTATTTCCTCAAGTTTACCAGTTCAATCCTCTGTCATCTTTATTAGTGATTATATCCAGCAAGGTTTTTTTTTTAAATTTTTTTTTAGATCTTTATTTACTTTTGAAAGAGAAAAAGAGACAGAGCATGAACAGGGGAGAGGCAGAGAGAGAGGGAGACAGAGAATCTGAAGCAGGCTCCAGGTTCTGAGCTGTCAGCACAGAGCCCAACGTGGGGCTCGAACTCACAGACAGTGAGATCATGACCTGAGCCGAAGTCAGAAGCTTCTCAACTGAGCCACCCAGGTGCCCCCAGCAAGGTTTTATTTGTTATTGTATTTTTTAGTTTTATAATTCCCATCCTTTATTATATATTTTTTGTAAGACTTTCTAGGTTCTCATCTATTCAAAGAGATTTCAATTTTCTTGTTGAAGCATTGTTATGATGGTCACTTTAGAAACTTTGTCAGGTAATTCTCAAATCTGAATCGTCTTAATGTTATCATTTGTTGACCAGTTTTTCTTTTTCATGTTCTAATTGTCCTCATTCTTGGTATAATGAGGATTTTCTATTGTAGCCTAGATATTCTGGGTATTACGAGACTCTGGATTCTAGTTAATCTTTTTTTAGCAGGAAGACCCCCTGTTGCTGTGTAGTGTGAGGGCTGAGTGGGTGTGTATGTTTAGCTTCTCATCTGGCCCTGCTTACAACATCCCACCAAAATTGTGGACACTGACACACTGCCTCGATGCAGATGGGTGGTGTGGAAGTTCGGTCCCCTCAGTCCATGACATTTCCCATGAAAGTGAGGCACCAACTTACTCTGCTCTTTGCCTCAGCAGGGTATAAGATCAGCTTCCTGCTCAGCCCTACTGACACTAGGGAAGGAGAAAGCAGAGGGATGACTCATATCACTTTGTTTCTACAGGATGGAGAGCAGGGGCTCCCTGTTGGGCCCCTGTGGCACCACCTAGGGTGAGGGGAGAGAACAGAGTGCCAGCTAGCACCAAGGGTGGAAACTCAGCTCCCCATGAGGAGAGTAGAAGTGAAACCCATATTGAGTAGTCCCAAGTTAGATTACCTTAAGTTTCATTGATGCTGAGTAGAGGCAGAGGCTTAGATTGCTGCTAGATCACATTGACACTATCCTGGCAGAGGAACTGTAACACTACCTACTTCTGTCCCGTGGGGAATGGAAGACCAGCTGCGATACTACCTCAGTAAAGAAATCTGGTTTGTGCTATCTGCTATCATACCACCTAGTTCCAAGGGGTGGTATGGGACCATTGGTGCTTGACTAGAGTAAGTTGGATAGTGCCAAAAAAGTTTTCTGTTGTTATATTTTCCTTTTCCTGATCCTTTGACTAGAGCAAACAGGCTTTTCTTGGGCTTCCCCCCACCACCTCTGCCTCTTGGCTATTCCAGGTTGGTGATTTCTGCAGCACTTGGTCTAGGATATATAGGAGGAAATAAGGAAAATTCATGCCATATCATTCCTCAAGTACCAAAGCTTCTTGACAGTCTGCTTTCTTCTACATTTTAGAGTTTCCTATGGTTGTTTGTTGTATTATGTCTTGGGTAGTTTAGTAGTAAAAAGGATGAATGGCAAGGAATAGAGCTACTTCTTAGTAGAACTAGAAGTCCCTCTGTTATAAGTAATTTTAAACCCTTCACATTAATCTCTACTCTCCATTAGCTAGCAATGTCTGACATGTGTTGGTATCTTCTACATGTGCCTTCCCTAATTCTTCTCACACAGTAGGCCCTTGATAAATGTTTGTTGAATATTCTACATGGAGGGCTCATTGTATGAAGATACATGTGTCCCCTAAAATGGTCAAGCATACAAGGGCACCTGGGTCAGCTATCAGAGTTGAGGAAGGATACCCTCAGATGGTAAAGGAGAGAGACAGCTCATCTGCACGGATGACATTACTTTTCTGATCTCTGATACTATATAACACATATCTGGATTGGTCATTGCCTTCTAAGCTAAAATACAAAGTTTTGAACCCTGAAGTGTGGGTTCTTAAGTGACTGTAGCCAGTTTAGATTTGTCCAAGCTACCTTAGGTCTTCACCTCCTTAAACTTGAAGGATCTAACTCCAGCAGGGATAAGTTACAAAGTGTTTGTAACTGATACTATGTTGCCAAATGCTACAGCATCCAGTTCTTCCTAAAAATTCCTTCAAGGATGAATGATATAATATGTGGGAGAAAATTTAAGACTTAAATCTGCCAAATATTTCTGCAACTCCATAATTAGTATTGTAGACTCCTTATTCTAAGATATTCCCTAGAACTTGTCTATTCTCCCTACTAGCTCTAGCAACTAATGGATTTCAAATTAGACTTCGTGGACAACTGGTATCTGTTGCATTACTATTTATTAAAATAATGTGTTATAAATCATGTTATTATTCCAAATGATACTGGTTGGAGATAGTGATTAGTATAAAAAGAGTAAAGCAAGGCCACTCATTTTCTCCTATTAAGTCAGAATTTTTAAGTCTTAGATATTTAATACTTAAGATTGTTAAGGGATGGGAATGCAAGCTGATGCAGCCACTCTGGAAAACAGTATGGAGGTTCCTCAAAAAACTAAAAATAGAACTACCCTACAACCCAGCAATTGCACTACTGGGTATTTATCCAAGGGATACAGGTGTGCTGTTTCGAAGGAACACATGCACCGCAATGTTTACAGCAACACTATCAACAATAGCCAAAGTATGGAAAGAGCCCAAATGTCCATCGATGGATGAATGGATAAAGAAGATGTGCTATATATATACACAATGGAGTATTATTCAGCAATCAAAAAGAATGAAATCTTGCCATTTTCAACTACATGGATGGAACTGGAGGGTATTATGCTAAGTGAAATCAGTCAGTCAGAGAAAGACAAATATCATATGACTTCACTCATATGAGGACTTTAAGAGACAAAACAGATGAACATAAGGGAAGGGGAAACAAAACGAATATAAAAACAGGGAGGGGGACAAAGCATAAGAGACTCATAAATATGGCAAACAAACAGAGGGTTACTGTAGGGGGTGTGGGAGGGGGGATGGGCTAAATGGGTAAGGGACACTAAGGAATCTACTCCTGAAATCATTGTTGCACTATATGCTAACTAATTTGGATGTAAATTAAAAAAAAAATTAAAATTAAAAAAAAAAGTACATACAAATGAAAAAGATTGTTAAAGGAAATGAGAGTGTTGGGAAGGAGCAATCTTCAGGAATTTGATTCATTTTCAATCTCTTGGTCTTGGAACACAAAAACTCTGAGAGACCAATATAAAAAAGGATTCAAGTGATTTCACAGTGTCTTTGAGGAATGTATTCATCATATGCTCTAAAGAAACAGCAAATCATTGGTCATATTTTTACAAATTAGAATCATGATCTGAAAGTTAATTATCTTTCTCATGTAATTCTATTATAATTACACTTGTTCAGCCAATACATGTAAAGCTTGATATACAGAGTGAGCCGTTGCTTATTTTTCAATGCAGCTGGCAAGACAAATATATAGTTGGTTTTTAAGCAAGTACAGACCTGTAGTCAGCTATTCTTAATGTGTAGTCACAATGCCACCTAGTGGCTACACAAGGATTATCTTTTAAAGATGGCATTCATTACGGAGCAAATCCAGAATTACCTGTGAACAACAGATTTGCACTTACTTGGAAACCTTATTGATTCCAAAAGCCACTTGTTGGTTAAGAGATGAAATGATTTTGTCTTTCTTCTTAATCTGCATTTGGTTTTCTTGCCACCGAAAAGTCACTGTTTTCAACTGTCTTTTGAAATCCTGATGAAAATGAAAATTATTATTTCATAGTTAATTCTGTTCAAATCACCAGATATTGAAAGAAAAAAGAAAATGTGTTCTTTAAAAAAAAAAAGAAACTACCATTGAAATGAACAACTGAACTACCTCTGACTTGCTTCAGATATAATGGCAAAAGTACTTACTTCACACTGATAATGCAATTTATAAAGCTGCCTTTGCCGAGCAAGCTTCTCCTTCTCAGTTTCTCCATATTCTGTGGTTACTTTGCTGGTTGAGCCCTAATGAGCAAATGGAATACACATGCCTTATTTTCCTCTAAAAAGAGCTCTAAGACTTTAAAGGAGATTTAAAGTTGCCATCTAACTCCTACTCATGCTTATGTCCCAATACAAACATCACTTCTGTGATTAGTTCAGATAAACCCACCTCTCCCCAATTACAGCATTCACTAAATAGTACCACAGGTATGCGTCTACTGCTGCTACTAGTGGATAACATTATCTGCATGCTTACCATATTTTTAAGGTTTTTTTTTTTTTTTTTTTTGGTAACTTTTTGGTTACTTTTGGGAACTTTTTGGTAACTTTTATTGTTGTAAAGTTTATCTGAGGTAGACACTTACTCCCATTTTAGAGATGATAAAACTGTGAAGTACCTCATCCAAGGTTACACAGAAAGTAGAGAAGCCTGAATTCCAACTCAGGCAGTCTTTATTTCCAAACACTTAATTATTACTCAGTACTACCTTAGCTCAATATTCAACTTATCCACCAGATTGTAAACACTACAATCACAGGAACAATGTCTTAGCATAGCTCTGACAAAAAGCATGTGCTAAATGTTTTTTTGAATATATGAGGGCATTAACATTTTCCAAAATGTGTGTGACATTTTTATTCTATTTTGGAGTTCTCATAGCTACTGAATGAAAACCAAAGGTCTCATATTTAAACTTTAGTCTGACATCCAAAGCTAAGAATATGTCATTTCAAATAAAATATACTAATATCCTAATATTCTAATTGCAATGGTAAAAAGAAGATAATGACAATTATATGAATGTTGTACTATCAGTCAGAGAATCATTTTTACTAACCGTACCCTTAGACAATCAATATTCCTATGTACTATGGAACAGGTTATAAAATTACCTTAGTATAGAATTCTCATTTAAATCAAGTGACTAAAAAAAATCTGTCTTTTGCTTTGTCGGATTTAGTGTTCTGCTGAGCACTTAAATCATGTTCACATGTACCTTCATATATAGGAAGGTCATTCCCAGCAGTGACTGCTACAAGGAAAGGAACCAGAGGGGGGAAAAACCTGTTGTATGTTAATATTTTTGTAGACATTTCATGTCTATAACCAGTTTAATTTTTTAAAAATGCAAGTACCTTTTATTAAACAAAACTATTTTTCTCATGAATATTAATCCAAGTTTTTTTTTTGCAAGGAATGCATTTATAATCAACACTGCCCAATAGTTAAATCCAGGAAATGGTTTCAGAGCCAAAGTGAAAAGTTTCAGCTCCTAAGGCTCTTTTTCCCTCTATCCCTCTGACCCTCCCTTCTTGTTTTTTATTGCCCCTCACAAGCACAGCATAAAACACTAGGCTAACAGTGGTTAGCGATGGTTTCTAGAAAAAGGAAGGCAGGTCTGTACCCTCTCCAGTCAGGCTTACCTGCTCTATCATGTCCAGAATATGTAATTCATCCAGACTATAGAACTTGTCTTCTGTTGCAGAATCCTCTTGAATATCACTTGCATCATCTTTCATAAATCTACTGACTGGGTGTAGATGTGCTTGCTCTTTCTTCAATGGCTCTTCCTTTCCTACCATATTTGGGCTACAGTGATGACAATCAATGTAATATTTTAGAATGGTGTATAGTGTTTCTCATCTAAGCCATTGTTTCCCTAATTAATATTATATTAGTCTCATGAGAAAGGAGGGCTCATGGCCAAAGCAAGTTTAGACCATGCTTATACTGTGTATTTCTCTTGATGATTCATAATGAATTTATTTATCATATATAAGACAGCACTCAAGGTACCTATTCGGTTCATCCTAGTGTTTTCAAGAATTATGAGACCATAGAGTTCATATTTCAAATTATAATTATTAACATCAGTTACTTTGGGAAACAATACTTTGGGAAATACTGACAAGCATTTCTACATCTGCTATATTATTTTATCATCACAGCATTCTTGAAAAGTAGGTTGGTTTAATCAATTTCATTGCTTAGGTCCAGTGTACATTTAAATAGTGGGCTGCAAATATCAACATAAAGTAGATTTAAAAATGGAGATTCTTTGGTAACAGGACTTAAAAAAAAAACTGTAGTGGTAACATGGATTTCAGTAACTAGAAACCACTAAAAAAAAAGAATGAAAATACTGTAAGTGCAATGATAATTAACTCATTTTTATACCTATGTCTAAAATGTAAATGCATGCTACTATCCTTTCAACTTGGTGTAGTGAGTGGCTATAAATTTCCTTCCCAATCTCATTAAATGGTAACAAGAAATAGTACTTTTACTTATAACACAATATAAATGACGTGATTAGTGAACAGAAAATCGGTAACTCTAGGATACGTTGTTACTTCTTTTAGGCCACAGAGACCTAGAAAACAATATGGCATCTCATGCTTGTAGAGTAACTTGTAAAACACTATAAAACACTCATTAGGTATCACTGAGGTATTCTAGAATGACTCAAACATTTTGGAAAGTTCAATGAAATCAAATGCTTGTGTAGACCACTGGTTCCCAAACCCAATTTTCCAAATTACCTGAAGAGCTTTTTAAAATTATATTTTTCCAGGTATCCTGACAACTGTAAATACATAGATGAATCTGTATTTTTGAAAAGCTATAGAAGATTATTCCTAAATGTTTAAAGTTTAATAATGACACTGTAATAATATAGGAAAATGTTCTTACAGTAAGAGATGCAAACTGAAGCATGTAGAGGTAAAATTACATGATATTTGGGACTGAAAACACCAACAAAGAACAAAATGTTAAGGGAAAAAAGTGAAGCAAATGTGGAAAAACAGTGTAATTGTTGAACCGGGATGATTAGGTACATATATTAACGTGATATATTATTTTTACTTTTGTGTATATGTGAAAATTCTCATACAAAAACAAAGCTCCCTGGGTGATCTGATGATCATTCAGTTTGTGTCTACACTATAGGTAAAATAAGCAAAATGATTGATAGCACTGTATGATTCTTTAGTAAGTTATTTTTATGGCTTCTAGACATGGTTTGAAAAAAGTAGAACAAAAAACCACTCTAGTGGCTCAACTCACTGACAGAGAAAGTGAATATTCATCCTTGGATGATGAACTATTAGCAAGTAGATCACATCCATTATCAATGAGAAAATATCAACTACAAGTGATGACTTTCAAGTTAAAATATGTTCTTGCTACCATTTTAAAGATATCTTAATAATTTATGTCCCCACAGTGAGTTCTCCAAAGTTACCAACTTTCAATTAAACTTTCTGTTGGGTATAATGAGCCTCTTCATTACTATCTCCCTTACTTCCATCCACTACTGCACTGTCATCAGTCACATAGTTGTATAACACAGTGATCTTTAGACATTAAAAGGTTTCCAGTAGGTTCAAAATTCACGGTAAACAACTGGAATTAAAAACCACCACCACCTATGCGTTAATTAAACAAACGAAAACAAAACAAACTTTTTGGAAAGAGGTCATTAGGACAAACACTGATCTGTTCTCTAAGGTTAATTTTTACTTAAATTTAGATTTGACTAACCACAATCTAGACTATATTGTAGAAGATTTTATGCTGGATGCAAATTAGTCTTTGACTTTTGAGTAGCCTTACAGAAAAATGGTGAGAGATTCTATTCTCCCAAAGTAAATGATAACTTAACTTTTTGTTACTCTTAAGTGACAAGTTATTAAGAAAAGTAACTGGGGGCGCCTGGGTGGCGCAGTCGGTTAAGCGTCCGACTTCAGCCAGGTCACGATCTCGCGGTCCGTGAGTTCGAGCCCCGCGTCGGGCTCTGGGCTGATGGCTCAGAGCCTGGAGCCTGTTTCCGATTCTGTGTCTCCCTCTCTCTCTGCCCCTCCCCCGTTCATGCTCTGTCTCTCTCTGTCCCAAAAATAAATAAACGTTGAAAAAAAAAATTAAAAAAAAAAAAAAAAAAGAAAAGTAACTGTACTTTCTTCTTTCAGAACATTTCCCAAGGCAAGGCTGTGTCATACTGGCAAAACACACTTTGAGAATACTAGGAAAAATTTAAAAATTAAATAAATACTTACACTTGTTCTTCTTTTGATTCCTTATTCTGAAAAACAACATCAAGAATTAGTAATCTATATCAACTATGCCAGTACAGCACAGTGATGTGACTGCATTTAGGTGTTTCTCAACCTTTTTTGACCACAACCAAAATAAGAAATATATTTTACATCATGATGTAAATGCACTTATTCAGAGATCTTTATCCATGAATATAAAACTGAAACTGAAGTCACACTAAATAATCTTTACCCAGATTATATATGTTATAGACTGCAAGTTTATGCTTCTCCCAAATTCATACGCAGAAACCCTAACCCCCAATTAAGGGGGAAATTAATTAGGAAAGTAATTAGGTTTAGATGATGCTATGAAGTCCTCATGATAGAATCGGTGCCCTTTTAAGAAGAGACCAGAGAGCTAGATCTCTTGCTCTTCTGTGTGCTCTCTCTCTCTCTACTTGCTGTGATGACACAGTAAGAAGTTAGCCATCTGCAAACTAAGAGGGCCCTCACCAGACACCGAATCTGTTGACACCTTTATCTTTGACTTCCCAGACTTCAAACATGTGAAAAATGTTTCTTGCTTAAAGCACCCAGTCTATGGTAGTTTGTTATAGCAGCCCAAACTAAGACAATACATAATGAACTCTGAAACTTTTTTTACTCTAATTCTATTTTATAAAATGGTAGTTGTGACCTGCTACATTGATTTTGTAACCTACCATTGAATCATGAAATAACTTAAAAATCACTGATTCAGATATTGAAAGTAAATATTGGGGTTGAGTTTGTACCTACTGGTAATCTTGGGACAGGACATGTAT
The DNA here is from genome assembly GCF_014898765.1 of Herpailurus yagouaroundi. Classification (NCBI taxonomy): domain Eukaryota; kingdom Metazoa; phylum Chordata; class Mammalia; order Carnivora; family Felidae; genus Herpailurus; species Herpailurus yagouaroundi. Next base: position 56,299,927 of record NW_024412403.1, on the reverse strand, counting down.
AATTCTCCTTTATGGAATACTATACTAACTATAAGAGTTCTTGAAAATCTACATACAAGGTAAAAGCAGATTGATATATTAAGAAATCTTATAGAAAAGGAAGTGTCAAGGAGATCACAATTGGAAGGAAATGTTAAAAAACCCTAAATTTTATGTTCATTAAAGTAAAACTATAAAAGCTACATAGTAGATAAAGGTAATATCAATGACACTCAACACATATTAATAGTATTAATCGCTCTTCTATATTGCCCTATTAACAGTATTAATTACTTTTATATAAATTACAGTATTAACTTCTACCACCACCTCTTGTTTACAAGAAACTTTTGGATCTCCTTCCCCATAGATTCCATGATGTATTTACAAATTTGTTCTGCTTTATTGCCTATAAACTAAGAGAATTTTGCATTTCAGCATCTGATCGATGTCCTGTGCCAATTTGATTCTACAATTTAGAATTATCAACTCCTACCTTGGTTCCAGTATACCTGAATAGCTGAACTGAAAGACATTTATTTGGTTGTTCATAATGAACATCTAGTGTAGCTGCATAGTTTCTGAAACTTCTTTTTACTTCTTCCCATGACAACTTTTTGTCAACACATGCAGCAGCCTGTTTTACATGCATCTCAGCAACTTCCCTGCTATAGACAGCACATCCAATTTGAAGGGCTAGATTTATTTCCTGCCATGTTTCCTTCCTTCCCCAAGGCATCATCACAAAGCCTTCTATTCTTCTGCCATCTGCTTTACCTCCCTTTTCTATTCTTAACCCTTAATTCCCCTGGGTGGGAGGTAGGAGTGGGAAGGAGGAGCTAATTAACTCCCAAGAGTTATTTATAATTTGGATATATTAGAAGCTAAATACTAAATTCCTAACTGAAGAAAAAGTAACTACAATGTCTCTATATATACTGGTTAGAAGTTATCTGTACTGTCTCCTCTATTTGCTATACAAATATTTCTTTTTCATCATATTCTTCCAGAGTCCCTGAAAGATCTTTTCAGGACTTCAGCTAATGTTAGGTAGAGATATTACAAGACAAATAATTAACAGAGGACACAATTTCATTCATAGAAACTTTGTTGTTATTCTGTATAACACAAGATAATTTTTTGTATGCTAAATTTTTCATGAGGAAAACTCATTGGAGGATGTGATGGACTTAGCTAGACAACTGGTTGCTTACACTATAACTAGACAATTCTTTGTATCAATAATAATGAAGTATATTAATAGGACTACTATATATGAAATAGTCATATGCAAAAATTTCAGCATTTTTAGGTCCCATACTTTAAAATTTAGATAAAAGAGAGATCTCTCTTCTAATGTTCACATCTTATCTTCATAAAATTATCTTATTTTCAAAGTATCTCAACTTCTTCTAAAAAAACAAATTAGAAAAAACTTAGGTCGGGTGCCTAGGTGGCTTAGTTGGTTAAATGGCTGATTTTGGCTCAGGTCATGATCTCACACTTCATGAGTTCAAGCCCCGCATTGGGCTCTGTGGTGACAGCTCAGAGCCCGGAGCCTGCTTCTGATTCTATGCCTCTCTCTGCCTCTCTCTCTCTCTCTCTCTCTCTCTCTCTCCCCCCTGCCCCTCCCCCACTCATGTTCTCCCTCTCTCTCAAAAATAAATAAGCATTAAAAATTTTTTTAAAACTTAGGTTGTTATAAACAATAACAAAAAACTTCTTGACATTTAATAAGACATTTTTATTTTATTTTTTAATTTTTTTAATGTTTAGTTGTTTTTGAGACGGAGAGAGACAGAGCATGAATGGGGGAGGGTCAGAGTGAGAGGGAGACACAGAATCTGAAACAGGCTCCAGGCTCTGAGCTGTCAGCACAGAGCCTGATGTGGGGCTTGAACTCACGGACCGTGAGACCATGACCTGAGCCGAAGTCGGACGCTTAACCGACTGAGCCACCCAGGCACCCCTAAGAAGACATTTTTAATATTATTAGCATATGAATTTTTGAGTCGTGTTTACATTTATTTTCCATTGTGTTTATTACCTGTTTCATTTCAATTTGACATAAAAGTTGGGTTTTCCATTTAACTAGAATTGAAAATCTGAACAATCCTATTTTAATTTGTTGTAAGAGACAAACTACGTACCTTTGGAACCAAGAGTTATAGTCTGACAGTTGCAGATTTACTTGCCCAGCTTTCTGTAGTATTAGACCTGGGATCTAATGTTTTGGTAAGAATTAAAAAGTATCAGTTAAACTAATAGATCAGTCTGTGTTTTATTATATAAGAACTGACCAGTAGTAAGTCTTCTCCATGTCTTTTAAAAACATATCTTAATTTTCAAAATAACTTTTGAGTGAAATTATAAATTATAATAAATGATTATGATAAACATGAAAATTATATTGATATTTTATTGATTACAGCATAAATAATCTGTATTCTGTTCTTCACCTAAGCATTTTGTAAATTTACCTTGTGTTAAATTTCATTTATGACTAAAATTTGTGTATACTTCCAATAAATAACATTGACTTACCAGATTGTATAGTTGGTTAAATATTCTCATTGCATTAATTTATAACATAATCTACAGAATATACCTAGATTTTAAGTGTATGTTTCAGGCCAGAAAAACAACACTTTTTTTTTTTTCTTTTTTACCATAAAGTTTGCATAGCATAGTAGTTAGTTGTATGGTTGATTTAAAGGAAAAAAACCAACCAAGAAACAAACAAAAAACTCTTGAGTCCAAATCCATAGGAATCTACAAACATCAAGAGTGAATTAAAACATTAGTATGAACGTTGGGTGATTATGATGTGTCAGTGTAGTTCCATCAATTGTAACAAATGTACCACTCTGATGGGGGATGTTGATAATGCAGGAGGTTATTCATATGTGGGGGTCAGAGATATATGGAAAATCTTTACCTTCCCCTCAATTTTGCTCTGAACAACAACAAAAATTGCCCTACAAATATAGTCTTAGTTAAAAAAAATTAAAAAAAACAAAACAAAACTAAAAAAGACTCAACTTTCCTTTGTAATTTTCCAAGCAATTAAGAGACTTTTTGCTAAAACTCCGCCATAGATAGTAACAGTAAGTTGTTCATTTGTAACTGGCAAAAAGCAAAGACAAAGCATGAAGGAAGCTTCTTGCATTTGTACCATTTTTGTACATTATTGCACTGTTGGCAGAATTTTGGATATCAGGAAGAAAATCAACATTTCTAAAGGCTTTGAAAAATGTTTCTGAATATATCACTGGAAATATGATGAGAAGCTTTTTATAAAAGACTGAGTAGGCATTTTTTAAATGAGAGTGGTATGCAGAAATTAATGAAATTTCCAAGTAACTCAGTTTCTTATTTGTATATTTAAATGTATAATTATGATTTAGGGAAGTGAAGCAGGACATACTAGGAGCTTAAATCATTCAGGATCTACCAATATATAACCACATATTCAATAAGCTATTGACATTTATTTTTTTTAAGTTTATTTATATATTTCATATTTATATTTATATTTATATTTATATTTATATTTATATTTATAATCTATTTAGAAAGACAGCACAAGCCGGGGAAGAACAGAGAAAGGAGGAGAGAGAGAGAATCCCAAGTAGGCTCCGCACTATCAGCACAGAGCCCAATGCGGGGCTGGAACCCATGAACCATGAGATCATGACCTGAGCTGAAATCAAGAGTCGGACACTTAACTGATTGAGCCACCCAGGCACCCCTAAGCTATTGACATTTACAAGTCATTTATGCTATATACCCACTTGAACTAAGTTCTAACAGCGAATCCATATGTAAACCTAAGTGTTCATAATCAGACATCTCTCTATTATAATGCTAATACAGTCACTTACCTTTTTATTCTTAGTCTTTTTCTTTTTCTTTGGTTTACTCTTAACCTGACAAGAAATAAATAATTTAATTAATATGCAATTCAAATCACACAAGTTATTTTGCAAAATATATTTCCTCTAACCACTGAAATCTTTCATCTTCTAATATTATAGATTATTATTCTATTATTCTCATTATTCTAGATTCTATAGAAAACTATTTTCAGTTTCACTCTTATTTTAATCTCAGTCTTCTGCTCTTGAGAGATCATCGATCTCTAAAGGAATAACATAATATCAATGAGGAGGCTACAGAAAAAAGCTCACAGATCCTCACTTGCACATGTGCGTGCATGCATGAGCAACAAAGGAGGAAGGGAGGGACTTTCAAAAAATCAACACATTCAAGTCCATAAGATGAAAAATTAAGCCCAGGAGTAATTTAGTGACCATATAAAATTAACATTAAAGAAATACAGAGATTACACCCTGCAGGACTTTAATTTTACTCCCATGCAAATGACACTGAAATATCACGTTTTTCTCTTTTCTCTCTTCTTTCCCCATTATGTTTTCTTCTACTTTCTACTAACTTCCCACTTCTATTGCCATCACTCAGGATAAAGAAACATTCAGAAATCTAGCATAGTGTCTGACACATAAGTGTTTGGTAAATGCTGACAAAATAAAGGTTAAGGCAGGAAAGATTTTTGGAAGAAGTACTGGAGAAAGAACCATTCCAATTCAAACTCTGTGTGAACACTGATAAATGTAAACTAAGATTGTCTAGGATGCTGTAAATACAGCACATGTAACAAAGTAAAAGCCCTGATTAAGTTCTTTTAATTTAAATATTAATGAGAGGTTATACTTCCTGGAGATCCTTAGTAGATTCTGTTGAAGATTCACTGGGTATCGATGCTCCATCTTTATTCATTTCTGCTAACTGTATTTCAGGGTTTGATTTCACATTTATATTGTACTCCATGAGAGGTGGACTTAGTTCTTCTTCCTCATTCTGTAACTCTTCTATTTCAATACCTAAATGTTAAAAAACACTCCAAATCAGGACGCATTTAGTTTTACCCTCATATCACTAAAAAACACCATCCCGGGAACAGAAAGACATCTTATTCTCTTTAATTACTAGGTGAAAATGAAATGCCCATTTATCAGTGACCAAATAGGTACTGATACTAGCCTAGAACCAATCAGTACAAACCCAAATGCTAAGATACTTTACTGTTATGTTAAGTAGACTCTAAATTTTAGATATTTATTGTACAACTTAAGTTGATTCTAAATACTAAGTCTTTTGAGGATCCTGACATTGACCCTATTAATACTTTACCTAGTAAAATTTTAGGATACGGATATCTTTTTTTATTTTTAACTTAAATATTTTTATTGTTTAAGTATAATTTTACTTCAAACAAAACCCATGGTGTTGTTTTCTAAAGTATAATTTTAATCGCAGAATACGAATTGCATTTAAAGAACCACAGCACAAAAATGGAAATTAAAAAAATTAGCAACTCACCACCTGGCAAAAAGTATACAGCCTAACAGTGGATAGTTAATTAGATAAAAGCTACATAAGCTGAAGAGTAGCATATATGAGCAGGTAGAGCAAGCAGGCAGGCATTTTTGCCTGTTGAAGTGTCCAGTGTGTCAAAAGTTAACTATGCTCGGGTAAATCTTGGAGACATGCATTAAGACCAAAGCGGAGGAAAAAGGCTCATACTACATTCAGCTGACCAGTAGTAGTTTGGTCACATGATTTTCCAAGCTTGTAACAAATAATAGTTTATCATATAGTTATCTGACCAAGTAAAATTCCTATAAGTATCCCTTAGCTATTCCAAGTTGAAAGGTCACCAAGGCAATTTGTTTCTAAACATACTTACGTTGACTGCCCGTTATTGACTGCAGAGCAATTCCTATGATACATAAAGAAAAAATTTAGATGTACAATTGGAAATAGAACCAACAAATATCTGACTGGGACTAAGAAAAGTTAGAAGATTTTTACATTGTACCAATTACTTTTATAACTGTAAAAACAACCAGTTTCACTCATAAATCTAGTTTAAACAAGGCATAATCTTTAAATTATAACATAAAGTTTATAAATTCATGTTTAGGCAAAGAAAACAAAACTTTGGTAGTTCATAATAGATAATGCCTAGAATATAAGCACTTTAAAACAAGCAGAAGATTCTTAAAATTTTAAAAATCTAAGGTCATAAAGTAACAATAGTCAATTATAAAGCAAACCTCCATTGAAAGTGTCAGGATGTTTTAGCAATATGAATTATCCTGATCAGCCCTCCCTCTCCCTTGTCCATTAATATTTATTAAGCATGTACAATGCATAAGGTTGTATTAAGCTCTAGATATTGAATGGTGAAGAAATAAGAACCTTCACAGTGATTCAGTGAGAACAATGGATATTAAACAAATGAAAACAACAACTGTAATAACTACTAGGAAAGAGAAGATGATAGGAAAGCCTCTATTAAATTAGGGACCAAAGCTTTTGGGTCTGAGTGGGAATTGCTTGAAATGCTTTGAATTTATTTAGTGCTTAAATATTTCCCAAATATTACCTTTATTCTCATTTGTTAATACAAATCTTAATGAAGTGAGGAGCCTACGTGGCACAGTTAAGTCTCTGACTCTTGATTTTGGCTCAGGTCATGATCTCGTGGTTGTGAGATCAAGCTCCGAATCAGGCTCTGCACTGGGAGTGGAGCTTGCTTGCGATTCTCCCTCTCTCCCTCCCTCTTTTCCCCCTCCCCTGCTCATGCTCTCTCAATAAATAAATAAATGAATAAACAATAAAGTATTCATAAAGTAAATGTAAAAAAAAGCCTCTTCTTTTAAGTCAAGGGTTCTTGCATGACTTTCTCATATTATCGAAGTCAGCATTCTCTCCTCTTACACTCAGAGAAGGCTCTTAAAGGTTAAGCAGGAAAACATGACAGTATCCCAGGACCTTAGTAAAAGGAATGTTATTGAGGCCTAGCAATTATCAACAATAGTAGCTCAACAATTACAAGAACCCTGATAAGTTGTATGCTTACAAAGCATCAGTGTGGTCATCAGTTGCTCACTAGGTAGTACGTCTAATAACTTGGGACCAGGAAAAGTCACCCGGGATAGCAAAGTAAAGGTTTCAGTGATGCTGACATGCCTTGAACTCCACTCCCCATGATGACAACTGAGAAACTATCCAGGAATGTGGGAGAGGAGGTCTGAAGTCTTTCCCATATGAAGAGACAATGTCCTTCATGGACATTTGGACAATGGCTACTGCTGACCTTAGACATTACCTGATTTTTTAAATTACTCATGGGCATGGCCAATGAATAGTTGCCAAATTTTTCAATTAATTGTCATGGTTCTGCTGGAAAGGAGGAGAAAACATATACCCATGTTATCTAGAAGGCCATACTTGAAACATACAGTACCTGTATTTCATGGTTTTAGGCATCCTTAATTTTATAGTAGTGATAAAACTCCTTTAGTTAAAAATCTTCAACAATTCCTTTCTGAAAACAAAAACTCCTCAACATGGCCAGGGAAATCCTCTTGAATGTATTCTCTTTGTTACCTCTCCCCTATTTTGATCTCAGTAAGGCCAAACTTTTTAGTTCCCTGTATTACAATATATTTTTATGTTTCTATACCTTTGTTCTTGTTTCCTTCTGAAACGTCCTTCTCCATCTTCTTCACTGGGCTAACTTTTACATGCCATTTAAGAATTCCTTAAATATTACACTCTCCAGAAAGCTTTTTTGGACTCTCAGGGTAGGATCTCCCATGGTATTCTGGAACATCTCTAGTACTATAATTTTTAGTAGCTTCTTGATGAGTCTATCCTCCCAAGATGTGAGCTCACTGAATCTCCTGCCCTTAGCACTGTGTCTGGCACATGGCAGACATTTAGTGAAGGTTTACCAGCTGAAGTAAATAATTATTTTGTACCTTGTTGATAGCAGGATAACATCCTCTGGATGATTTCTGGTACTGGTATGCCTAGGTAGATGGACAGCTGATGGTAATCAAGGGAGATATTCTCAATGGGATTCTCCTTCACTTTGTCAATATCCTCTTGCTTCATCCCAAGACGCAGAAGAATATCTGAAACTTTTTTCCAAATTGAATTGAATTGTGACTCAGTGAGACCATTCATCAAAATCTCACTAAGGAGGATATCCCTGTGTTTGCACAGCCTCAAGATGTCGGCAGACTTAGAGAGATCAGAAGATGGTGGTTCCATATTCCAGCCTTTTTTGGGTGCAGGGAATACATTCAAATGTTTTATGAGAGCTAATAGGAGATATAAGTCAAACTGTTTGGACTGTGGTAGCTCCTTGTTCGGGGGATAAAGCAGATGCCATGCTCCACCCAAAGGGTGATTGGTCCAAAGATGGTTGTAGTAGGGTTCCAGCACATTCTTGTGTATAAGAAGTTCTTTTTTCAAAAGAGGGGGTGGCATAGCCTCATCAAATATTTGCCGGACAATGTCAGTACCAGAAATGATAATTATATGAAGCAGATGATAGAAATAATTATAATCAAGTTTGAAGATAGGCATTTCATCTGAAAATGAATTTTGAGAAGTCAAAACATTCCACATTAATGCTTTTTTTCTATGTGGTCTGTCTCATTACATCCTAAGCTCCTGTAGGACAGGGATGATTCCAAAACAATGAAATACAGTATAGTGCTTTGCCACAGCCAGTGCTCAATAAGCATGCTGCTTCTAGCTATCAAAAAAATCCCAACAAAAACAATATGTTCCCAAGCAAAAGTAATCACAAAGACTAATCACCACAGAAGCCTTTCAACCATCCAGGGTTTTGTTCAAGTAAATGACTTTGGCAACCAAATGGCATAAAACTTTAGGCCTTTGGAAATTCTGAAGACTTTCAAGAATGGTAACTGCCAGTGTTTAATTATATTTTATTCAGGCAACTTTATTTTAATCAGCACTGCCCAGTAGAACTTTCTGTGATAAAAATGTTTTAGATTTGTAGTGCCTACTAGCCACTGAAGACTGGAAATGCTGCTTTTCTAACAAATGAACTGAATTTGAAATTATATCCAAGTTTTATTAATTTAAATAGCTGCATATGGCTAGTGGCAACCATATCAGACAATACAGAACTATATCAAAAAACATAAAGTGATCTAATGCCTTGATATCCCAGTGTAATCCACAGACCAGCAGTGACATCCCCACGGGAGCCTGTTAGAAAGACAGAATCTTAGCAACCACCTCCCTCCACCCCACCCAGAGCTACTGAATTGGCACCTACATTTTAACAATGTATAACAGATGATTTGAATATACATTAAAGTTTAAGACACACTGGCCTGATGATGATATTCTTATCCTCTCAAAAGATAAATTAATGATTAAGTAGATAATTCATCAATGAAATGGAGTAAGGCATGAGAATGAACTATTTGAGATTTTTCTGGTTTAATAGCACTTCCAAAGGAGGAAAGTAGACTGAGGTGAATTTAAAGTAGTAAGAACTTGATATACGATGGTATACTCTTTGTATGAATATCAAAATATGTATTTATCATAAAATGTAGCTTTATTATTTTATCCTTCACGATTCTGTGTTTCAAGAAATTTAGAAACTAATATTCTTGTTTGATATACTTGACATATACCATGGAAGCAAGCAAGGTTACAAAGCAAATGACCCAGGGAACTTTCTCTGGGTAGCCTAGTAAGAAGCTGGCTGGGATCAAGGACACTCATTCCCTCTAGCAAGGACTGATATCAAACTATTCTTCCATGGGCCTATGAGCCCTAAAAGCCTCTAAGTGGCATTGCTGACCAGCTGGCATTCCTAAACAGCTGGCACTTAAGTTTAGACTACTTGGCCTTGAGTCCCAAATTGTCATGCCTTCCATTTCGCTCTATTAACAGGGAATGCAACAAGAGAGGAGGGTTTGGTAGGGAACACCTGCTGGAGTCCAATCTCACTGTGTAGTCAACAGTTATACACCAGACCCAGCAAACTTCTCTATGATGCCAAGGTAATGTAAGACCCATACACCTGCTGATCTTTCCGTCCATGAATTTCAGCCCATGCCAAGTGATGCTTACTTAGTGTAAACATAAGCCCAGTGAATGACAAACATAAACACATGGTTGTCAGTGGTATGATACTGTACAGAGCAAGTCAAAACTTTTAATATACTTTTCAAGAGGAGACATATAAGAATAAAACAGTACCTTTTGCACTAAATTTTAAACTGATCTTCGGTCTTATATCAGTATCAGTAATTTTCAGAGACATCAACTTTTTATAACTGCAAGTAGAAAAAACTTAAGTTACAATTAATACCAAAGTTACTTAAGATTTCTGATATCAGCATGGCTAAGTAAGTGAATATTGTCCTCTCCTCCTCCTTTGGGAAAAATTTAAAAGCAAAGGAAAAAAGGGAATGAACAAACAAAACCCACCAACAAGGATAACCCCACACTGTCAATTTTGTTGGAGTTACCAGACAAATAGAACTGCTAAATCTCATACTAAAAAAAAAAAAAAAAAGCTGTGTGGCAACAGAAATATTGTAAAAAACCAGCAAAACTATAACTCCCCCCAGACCTTCCTCCAACATAAGATCTTATCAATCACTAATCCAAGAAGAAAACTCATGTAAGGACTAGTGATTTTTAAAAAAAGGCAACAAAGAAATTAGCATAACAGCAATACAAATAACCAAAAAAAATGAGGGGTAAAAGTAGCAAAATTTATTAAACAGACTAAACACTAATGTTGTCATGAAAAACTTGAGACTTGGCACTGAGATAAACTCTCCCACAGAAAACAAAATAAAACAAAAATGGGGCAATACCAACCGAATGTTTTAAGTTTAATGAGGACAGAGATTGAGGTGTTGGAGGTTGTTAGAGGTGTTTTGTCTCCAGCACCAAAACACTGCCCACCATACACTACAATGGAAACATTTTAAACTCTAACAATATGAAGTACTGGCAAAGATACTGAATAAAAAATATTCTATACTGCTGGTGGGAGTGTAACCAGGTAAAACCACTGTGGGAAACAATTCAGCAAAATCTAGAAAAGCTGAAGATATGGTCAGATGGCCTACTCATTCTATTCCTAGGGATATATTCTGGGAAACGTTCTGTACATATACATCTGGGGACACATCCAGGCATTTCATCATAGCACTGTTGTTATGGTCAGAATTCAGAAATAACCTGTATTTCTACCAGTGTAAACAGAAAAAAATTGAACTATACTTATAAATAACAATATATTATGGAATTTATATCCAGAAGTAAAATATGACAAAATGCACAAAGGTGGAATGATATGGAAACATTATTGTAAGGTTCATACAATACCTATACTATACATACAATAGTATAGTATTGGAAAATGAACTTTGACAAGTTAAAAACATATATTGTAAGTCTTAGAGCAATCATGAGAGAGAGAGGGTGAAAGACAGAAAGACAGAAAGAACAAACCCAGGAAATAAAACACATGGAACAGATGGGAAAAACTGAAAACAACCAGGAAGATGGTAGATTTAAATCTGGCCATGTCAAGAACTACAGCAAATTTATATGGAATAAACACCCAAATTTAAAAGATAGGCATTGTCAGGTTGGATATAAAGAAGCAAGACCTATGCTGTCCATAAGAAACTCTCTTTAAATACAGACATATATAGGTTGAGGTAAAAAGATGCAAAAATATATATACCATGCAAATATTAATCCAAAGAAGACACAAAATGACTAATAGGTACATGAAAAGATGCTAATGTTAGTAATCATCCAGAAAATGCAAATCAAAACTACAATGAGAGATCATTTCACACTTGTTAGATTGTCTGTTACCGAAAACACAATAAGTGTTGGCCAGATATAGTGAAAAAGGAACCCTGTGCACTGCTGGTGGGAATGCAAAGTGATACAGCCACTAGGAGAAACAGTATGGAGGTTCCTCAAAAAATTAAAAGTAGGGGCACCCTGGTGGCTCAGACAGTTGAGCATCCTACTTTGGCTCAGGTCATGATCTCTTTCATGAGTTCCAGCTCCACATGCACAGAGCCTGGAGCCTGCTTGGGATTCTCTCTCTCCCTCTCTGTCTGCCCCTCCCCCGCCTGAGCATGCTCCTTCCCCCCCTCCCTCCTTCTCTCTTTCTCTCTCTCAAAAATAAACATTAAATGGGGCGCGTAGGTGGCTCAGTCAGTGTCCAACTTGGGCTCAGGTCATGATCTCACAGTTTGTGGGTTCAAGCCCCACATCAGACTCTGTGCTGACAGCTCGGTGCCTGGAGCCTGCTTCGGATTCTGTGTCTCCCTCTCTCTCTGCCCCTCCCCTGCTTGCACTTTGTCTTTCTCTCAAAAAATAAACATTAAAATAAATTAATAAATTAATTTTAAAAAATTAAAAATACAATTAATCCAGCAACCCCACTTTTGGGTATATACTGTATACCCACAGGATATGAAATCTCTATCTTGAAGAGATATCTACATGTCCATGTTCACTGCAGTATTATTTACAATAGCCAGGACATGAAAACAACTAAATGTCTATAAGTAGATGCATGGATAAACAAAATATGATTTTTATACACACACACACACACACACACACACACACACACGCATGCACTAGAACACTATTTAGCCATAAAAAAAAGGAAATCCTGCCATTTGTGACCACATGGGTGAAACTGGAGAGCATTATACTAAGTGAAGTAAGCCAGACGGAGAAAGACAAATACTGTATGATCCCACATAAATGTAGGAGCTAAAAAACCCCAAACTCACAAAAACAGAAAGTGGAATGGTGGTTGCCAAGGATAAGGGTGTGGGGAAAATGAATAAGGGGTCAAATTCCAGTGTAGAGCATGGTGACTACAGGTAATATTTTTTGTATACTCGAAAGTTGCTAAGAAACATCTTCAAAGTTCTTATCACACACACACAAGAAAAAAGTTAACATATTCATCACCTCATACAGTTAATTAACCTTACTGTGGGAATCTTTTTATAATACATACATAAATCAAATCATCACTTTCTATACCTTAAACTTATACAATGTTCTATGTCAGTTATATCTTTTAAAAGCTAAGAAAAATAGCAGCAATATAGAAAAAAATAAATAGATCACAAACAACTATTCTTTACCCCAGGAAAATAAGGCTGATTCAGCATGTGAAAATACATTAATGTATTCAGCATATTAACAGATTAAAGAATAAGAAGAAAACCATATGATCATCTCAATGCATGCAGAGAAGCACTAATTCAATACTCATTCATGATAAAAAAAATTTAAGAGAACTAGGAAAACAAAAGAATTTATTCAACCAGAAAAAGGGCAACTACAGTTGATAGCTAACAACACACTAAATGGAGAAAAACTGAAGTCTTCTCCCTAAGATCTAGAAAAGGCAACGATGTCTACTCTCACCACTTGTATTTAACATTGTACCAGAGGACCTAGCCAGTGCAGTAAGAGAAATAAGCAAAAAGTATATAAACTGGAAAAAAGAAATAGAGTTGTTTTTAGCCACAAATGACATGATCATCTGTTGAAAGCCTCAAAGAATCTATAAGATGATATTAGAATTATTAAATACCAAGTCACAGGATACATGTCCAATATATACAAACCAATTCCACATAATACAAATAACTAGAAGTTAAAATTTCAAAAGTATTATTTGCAACAGCATAAAAAAAATACACAGAAAACTACAAACATTCCTGTGAGACATCAAAGAAGTTATAATTAAATGTAATTACACTCCACATTCATGGATAGGAAGCCTCAATACTGTTAAGACACAAATCATCCCCAAACTGGGCTACAGATTCAACATAATCCCAATCATAATCCCAGCAAAAAGTTTGCAAACATTATAAGATGTTTCTTAGCTTTAATAAAGAACAGCAAAGGATCTAGAACAGAAAAAAGTAGTTTCGAAAAATAAGAATAAAGTTGAAATCACACCACCTAATTTCAAAAGATAATAAAAAGCTATAGTATTGAAGACAGTATGGTATTGTTAAATGGACAAATATACAAATGAATGGAATACAAAAATGACTATATATAGTCTATAGATTTTAGATAGACAGATAGATATGGATGGGACAGAGTGAACCTTGACCCTTATGTCATACCACATGCAAAAATTAACTTGAAATGGATTATAAATCCGGGGCACCTGGGTGGCTCAGTTGGATAAGTGTCCAACTCTTGATTTTAGCTCACAGTTTGTGAGTTCAAGCCCTATGTCAGGCTCCTAGCTGACAGCACAGAGCTTCTCTCTCTCCCTCACTCTCTGCCCCTCCCCACCTCTCAAAAATGAATAAATTTTTAAAAAAGAAGTGGATTATAAATCTAAATATAAAACTGTTTTTAGTTTTATTAAAAAACTGTTAGAAAAAATACAGGAGAAAATCTTTGTGATTTTGGGGCAGAAAAAATTTTCTTAAAACACAGAAAGCATTAAGCATAAAAGAAATGTTAAGACTTCACTGAAATTAATTAATTTTTAATTTTTGAAAGATACCTTTTAGAAAATAAAAAGGCAAGTCATGGCCTGGGATAAAATATTTCAAAAATACATATTAGGTAATTTGTACCTGGAATACACAAAGAAATTTTATAACTCAAAGATAAACAATCCAATGTAAAAATGGGCAAAAAATTAGAATAGACAATTCATCAAAGAGGATATACAGGTGAAATAACACATGTATAAACATGTGGAAAGATATTCAACTTCATTAGTCATTAGGCAAATGCAAATTAAAACCACAATATACTATTAGACACCTGCAGAGAAACTAGAACTCTCCTCCACTGTTGGTGAGAATGAAAATGTATAGCTACTTTGAAAACCATTTGGCAGTATTTTATAATATTAAACATATACCATAAGACTCATCACTCTTGCTCCTAGGAATTTACACAAGAGAAAGGAAAGCATACGTCTATACAAAAAGTATGTAAGTGAAATTTGTAGTAGCTTTAATCATAATAGCCCAAGCCAGAAACAACTCAAATGTCCTCAACTGTTGAATGAATAAATAAGTTGTGGTACACTTATACAATGGAAGACTACTTAGCAATAAACAAAAAATAAACTAGTGTTGGGGTACCTGGGTGGCTCAGTCAGTTAAGTGTCCGTCTTTAGCTCAGTCATGATCTCATGGTTTGTGGGTTTGAGCCCTGTGTTGGGCTCTGTGCTGACAGCTCAGAGCCTGGAACCTACTTTGAACTCTGTGTCTCCCTCTCTCTCTGCCCCTCTCTGGTTCGTTCATTCATTCGTTCTCTCTCTCTCAAAAATGAATAAACAGGGGCGCCTGGGTGGCGCAGTCGGTTAAGCGTCCGACTTCAGCCAGGTCACGATCTCGCGGTCCGTGAGTTCGAGCCCCGTGTCAGGCTCTGGGCTGATGGCTCAGAACCTGGAGCCTGTTTCCGATTCTGTGTCTCCCTCTCTCTCTGCCCCTCCCCCGTTCATGCTCTGTCTCTCTCTGTCCCAAAAATAAATAAACGTTGAAAAAAAAATAAAAAATAAAAATAAATAAACATTTTAATAAAAAAAAAACTAGTGATACATGCAATAACATGGATGAATCTCAAAAACATTATGCTAAGTGAAAAAGTTCAAATGCAAAAGGCTTCCCTATTAAAGGACAGTCAGTAAAAAGCAGTACCATCAGGACAGAAATCACATGAGTGGTTACCAGCGTCTAGAGGTTGGGCAAGGGGAATGACTACAAAAGAGATTTGGGGGGGAACTTTTTGGGAAGATAAAAATATTCTGTATCTTGATCATGGTAGTGGTTACCCAAATGTATACAAAGAAACTCATTTAAATGTATAGTTCTAAAGAGTGGATTTAACTGTATATAAACTACAGCTTGAAAAAACTGACCTAAAAGAAAGAACTTCAGTGTTTAGAAATGCATTTATAATTGGCACTTTCATAAAAAAGAGCAAGGAAATGATTACTGTGAAGGTCAGGATAGGTTACCTAGGGAGAAGATGAGGAGTCAGGGAGAGAGGGCCCAAGTGAGTGCTTCTGGAGTACGGGCAAAATCCCATCTTGTGTAGGGCTATGAGAGTGTTTGCTTTATAATATTCCTTAAACTCTGCATTTATATTTTGTGAGCCTTTCCTTATACTTTAATAACCATAAAACATTTTAAAGTTTAAAAAAGAATGATTCTGTTATTCATTCGTAAAACTCCATAAAGTAGCTCTTCCAATTTTGGTATTGTGATCAAGTTACCAGAGGATTCTCCCACAGATAACAACTAAAAAAACCTGGGCAAATTACAAAAAGTACTCCTTGTGGCACTGGATAGTAGAAGTAAAAGACCAACTCTGCTGAGAGAGTACGTGCTCAGAGGAGAGGAGGTAAGGGCTGGGTGAAATGTTAGTAAATTCACCAATCCTAGAGCTTTTAACCTGGGGCTAACTATACCCTGGCAGAAAACAAGTCTCCTAGGCTGTAGGAACCAGAAAATTGAAGCCAGGGAACCATGGCTATTGAAGAGAGTGGGGGAATCCCAGAAGAGAAAGAGATCCCCAAATATTTCTGCCCACACCTCTGACTGCTGAACCACATGTTTGGAACAGACTCAAAGCAGCTCAGGTGAAGGCAAAAGAACTCAATGGAGACTGGAACCACTACCTGCCTCCCCCCAAAAAGAGTTCACAGTCCATATACAAGTTAATTGACTGTCAAAACAAAAGTATATTACCTATTGCAGAATAACGGAATTCGGAACCTCTACATCTGTCATGTATTCATTGGGTACCAGCTATGTCAGGTACCCATGTGCCATTACGCTATGCACTAGAAATATGCTAGTAAGCAAGATAAAGTTCTTGCCTTCAGTGAGGTTATAGTCAAATGGAGAAGACAGACAAGAAAGTATAATAAAACTTAGTACATAGAGTTGACCTTTGAATTGAACATGGGTTCAAACTTCTACATGGATCTTTTTCATACAATGCAGTACTGTAAAAGTCTTTTCTCTTTCTTACGATTTTCTTAATAACATTTTCTTTTCTCTAGCTTAGAAATTTCAATATACTGCTCTGTAACTTTTTTTTAAATCCAGTCAATTCAGTATATAAAACATATACAAAATATGTGTTAATTGCCTATTTAAGCTATCAGTAAGTCTTCCAGTCAAAAACAGGCTCTTAGTAGCCTGTTAAGTTTTGGGGGAGTCAAAAGTTACATGAAAATTTTTGGCTGACTGTGGGGGTGGGGTTGGTACTTCTAGCCCCTATGCTGTTCAAGGGTCAATATTAAATTTTTTGATAGAAGTAAAGGGAACACGTGATAGAAACACCTAATGTCTAATGTCTTTCCAAAACTTTTAACCAGGCAAAACCAAAGGAGTAGAGTATTCCAAGCAAGGCCTGAAGGTAAAATAGATGGTATACTCAAGAACTAAAAGAAGCTCGGTATACTTGGTGCATATACACTAAGAAAAGAATGACAAGAAATGACACTAGTGAGTGCAGCAGGGACGAAGTGTCTGAAAAGTCAACCTAAGAAGTCCGAACTAAATTAAGAGCAATGAGAAGCCTCTGAAAGATTAATTTTAAACAGAGAAGTGGTACAGTTCAATTTTCATTTTTGATAAGTATTCTTGATGGCTATGTAAACAACCGACTGAAGGAAGGTAAGGCTAGGGACAAAAAGACCAGTTTAGAAGCCGTTTCAGAATTCCAAGTGAGAAATAATAATGTTATTTAGTTTAGTGCAAATGTAGGGGTGGAAGTAAGGAGGCATTTACAATATTTTTTTTTTTTAATTTTTTTTTTCAACATTTATTTATTTTTGGGACAGAGAGAGACAGAGCATGAACGGGGGAGGGGCAGAGAGAGAGAGGGAGGCACAGAATCGGAAACAGGCTCCAGGCTCTGAGCCATCAGCCCAGAGCCCGACGCGGGGCTCGAACTCGCGGACCGCGAGATCGTGACCTGGCTGAAGTCGGACGCTTAACCGACTGCGCCACCCAGGCGCCCCATGCATTTACAATATTTTTAAGAAGCTGAATTGAAGGACTTAAAAATTACAGAGCAGTGCTGGGAAGGAAGATTCTAAGTCCAGTTATGGACATGCTGAACTACAGTTATTTCTGGAAATAAAAGTGGAGCTTTTTGAGGGTGCCTGGGTGGCTTAGTCGCTCAAGCATCTGATTCTTGATTTTGGTTCAGGTCATGATCTCACAGTTTGTGAGTGTGAGTCCCGCATCAGGCTTCATTCACGCTGGCAGTGTGGAGCCTGCTTGGGATTCTCTCTCCCCTCTCTTTCTCTCAAAATAAACTTTAAAAAAAAATTAAAAAATAACACTAAAAGTGGAGCTATTTAGTATGCCAGTGGATAGATCTAATTTTAGGAGTGGAACCTATGCCAGAGATAAAGACTTGGGTTTCATTATCTTATAAAGGAAAACTGATGCCTTAGATATCAATGCCATATTCCTAGTAGTCTGAAAAACGGTAGACGTTTACACTTTCAACAGAAGAAAACAGAATCAATGAATTAGGAGAACTTTTTCTATCGAAATTTCTAATTTTAATAGCAATAATGCTCTCTACCTCTATGAGTTCCCAACTAACACTAGATCTTCCTCTGCATTACAGTTTTCTCATCCAAGAAATAAGATGATTCTAATCATTCCAGCAAGCTTGGAGGCCTGGATAAGTTTTGAAAGCTAGGAGAAAGTTTTTACATCATAACAACTTAATTTAAATGACTTTAAGAAAAATATGTTTTGTTTTCAGGAAAAGATTATCTTTATACCTAGAGGAAAAGCATTCACATAATTAACCCTTACTTGCTTTAGAATTTAATTGTCTACAGCATAGGGAGAGAGGAGAAGACAAATGTCAATCAAATTCAATTTTTTTCATACAACTAATACTCTTTTAAACTTAATAGAGCTCCAAAAAAGAAATTAACACACAAACTTAATGGAGCTCCAACAATGGACAGAAATAGAAAAAAAGCAGCAACTGAAAAATATGTACATGCTCAGGAAAAAGAAGAATTTATTTCAAGCTTACCTTGCTCCTAAATTTTCAATGGTTATATATTCATCCTTTCTCACAACTTCAAACTGCAAGTGATGGAAAAAGAAAAAAATAGCCCTAAAGTAGTTCAATTTTCAAAATTCTTTAATGTTACTTCTTAGCCTTACCATTTGAAAAAAGACAATGAGAATGAAGCTAAACAGACTTTAAAACAAGTAAAACAGAAGTAACAAGGTGAACCATACGCAATCCTAATCAAACAACAAACGAGTGGATCTTAAAAGGCAGTCCAACTTTATATCAGTATAGGATTTAAATGCCAAATCTAAAACACACAAAAATATATATGCAAAAAAAGAAATAATACATATTTATCATTTTGGTCCATTAGCTTATAAACTGAAGATGTGACAAGACACTTCCTTAATTAGAAAAAATTAAGTAGATACAATTTGACTACGTTGTATGTAATAGGAACAATATGTGATGTTCTACAGATATTTTCATGGGAAAATGTTTACAAACTAAAAAAAGTTCAGAAAGTCTAAAATTATTTTAATTTTAGGTGGCACAGAATTAGATTATCATCTTTGATTTATGACAGACTTTCCCTCTTGGTACAGTCATTGCCTGCTTTGTTTCCCTCCCTCCCTCCCCCTGTGTGCATCTTTATTTTTAAATATTTTTGTTGTTCTTAAGGTCCAAATCTATTGCTTTGGAGAAATCAAAGCAATAGAAAGGTCAGGGAGCTTGTCATCATCAAAAGAAAAAATATGACTAGAATACTATTATGATTCCCAAGTCTGTTTGCAGTAAAAAATATCATTTCAGTGAAGGGAAGAAAAATAAGAAAAAAGATACTTACCAAAATTTTAACAATTCCAGGTACATCACATTGTAGCATCCTTACCATGTCACCTGTACATCCTTCCTTCAAACATTTTCTCCCACTAAAACTCTAAAGTTATCAATAGAAAAAACAATAAATTATTAACAGAAAAAATACAAATAAAAATTTAAAAAATCACTAATGTACAAAATTGATTAAAGTTCAATGCAGATGTTGCTAGATGATAAAAGATGTGAACAAACACTGGAGAGTTAGCTGTTTAAAGAGAGTCCATAGGGCACGTGGGTGGCTTAGTAGGTTGGGCATCTGGCTTTTGGTATCTGCTCAGGGCTTGATCTCATGGTTCATGGGTTCGAGCCCCACATCAGGTTCCATGCTGACAGTGCAGGGTGGGATTCCCTCTCCATCTCTGCCCCTCTCCCACTCACACTGTCTCTCTCTCTCAAATAAATAAAAACTTTAAAAAAATAAAGATAGTCCAATTTGTGTATTAATTGATTTCCTATTTAAAATGCATGATCACACTTTTCTCTCTCATCATTTCTACTTCAAAATCTTCAAGCAGCTATATTACAGCCTAAAATGTATTTGCTGCCCCACAGGGAAAGCAACTTCAAGTAAAATGTACTGATTAAACAAGTATAAAAAGGAATACTGAATTTTTATCAGATATATGAGGATTCCAGGGAAAGGAATAAAAATGTTGAGTCCTTTCTCTGGCTCTGACCTTTCTATTTCCCTTGGTTAAGTTACTTAGTGTTCTTTTACTTCTCTTTCTTGAAGTTGAGCTATATTGATTGCCCTAACAATCAAAGAAGGTGAAAATTATTCACATGTTGCTTTAAATAAATAAATAAATAAGCATAAAACTTCATACAATGATGTTTAGTGTACAATGCAAGTTCATATTTTTTTTATCTGTCAATCCTCACAACAATCTTAAGAGGTAGGTATTACTATTCTCACTTCAAATGGTTTAGAAAACTGAGTCTGAGAGTCGTTAAATCACCAGCCTAATGAAAAAAAAATAGTAGTGGCTCAATCTGCACATGAACCCAGATCACTCAACACCATATACAATATTCTTTCTACTATACCACAATTCCTTTATAAGGGGTTTTCTGCTGTTTGCACAATATAGACACTCTAGAATGAAACAGTACAGACCCAACCTATGGCCATTAGCTCACTAAAGAGTAACCAATATAGAACTGAGCTTTGGAATTCTACTTTCTTAAGAATTTAATTTAATTATATTAGCTTAGGTAAATAGAAATAATACAGATAGGGGTGCTCAGTTGGTTGAGCATCCAACTCTTGATTTCGGCTCAGGTCATGGGATCAAGCCCACATCAGGCTCTGTGCTGACCATGGAGCCTGTTTGAGATTCTCTTTTCTCTCTCCCTCTGCCCCCGTCCCCCACTTGTGCTCTCTATAAATAAACAAATAAACAAATAAATAAATAATTGAAGACTATAACATTTATTATTGTCCCCCGCTCCTTAAAATAGAAACTATCCTTAAAATTGTATGTACCCTTTCCTTTTTTTTGGTTTACCAAATATATATATCCTTTGAATCTATGTTCTTTATGTGAATACACGCAACAATATTTCTATTTTTAGGACTGTAAACTTCTAAAAGGAAGGAAACAAACTGATAAAAATCACTAAACAAAGCAACTAGCAGAGTATCCCCAACACAGACGTGTTTAATAAATGGTGATAATGAACAAAGAATAATGAGGAAAAAAGCACGAGACAATAGGCAAAGAAAAATAGAGGGGAAAGAAAAAGGAGAGAAGGATATGAACAGGAAGAAATGAAGAGAAATGGATAAAGGAAGAAATGCTGTGAAGCTTTGAAGGAAAAACAAATACCTGGTCATTTTCACCTGGATATTTTAAATTTTTGAACTTTTTCCAACAAATTTTATGGAAATAAACACAGCAGCTTTTACTGCACATTAACTGAAAAAATCCCTGGAAAAGATAAAAGTAAGCAGTTGACATGAAAATAGTAGTTCATACAGATATAGAAAATACTACCATAAGTCTCATTCATTCATTTCATTCATTCATTTATTTATACATGAATACCTTAAGTCACTTTCAAAACTATTCTATAACTAAATGAATTTTACATGGCATTCAAAATTTATCAACAGATCACTGGTCATCGAAGAACTTTATAGGTCATTTTTCATAGGTCCATTTTCCCATCACTAAAGACAGTGCATTAGTATAGAAAGAAAAGGCAATTTGAAGAAGTCAATGTAATCATCTTCCATATACCGCATACAACAAAATATCCAAAATTTGATGTGTGATCTTTTCAGAGGAACATGCTCTCTTGCCCCTCTTCTTCACCTCCATTTTTACATTTCTCTTTTCCTCCAGACCCAATTTCATACCATTTTCTCCTGCATCTCTGCTAATAATCACCAGACCTGATTTGTTCTCTTAGTGATAGCTACTGCATTATCCCAGTGTTTAAATTTCTTGTCCTTCCCAGTGTGAGCTCCCTGGGAACTACAGCCCTGCATCCTTTAAATAGGTAAACTACATGAATGGCATAAATTTTTTGGCCAGGAGGTTCTGCTGCTACATGCTGTCCATGTGATTGGAACCCTGGAAGCCTCCCTGGCAAACCTTAGATTTTTATCACCATATCACCTAAACCAAGACCAACTTGCCCCACGTTGAGCACTCCACTTCCCCAGGTCCACTTCCCAAAACCTGTGTTACTCTAATGAATAGATCTTGGATTTCTCCCCCATCACTCACTGTATACATCATGCCTTGCCACTGGATTTCCACTATATGACAGAGGTGGTGTCAGGGTGGCACTGACGGTCACATCTCATCCTATCTTGTGATTTCCCACAGCCTCATTCTGATATATCCAGAGAGAACTAGACTTGAAGTACTTTGTTAAATTTCTTCAAATCCAGGTTGGTTTCATTTTGTTTGACCAAGACCCATACAACAGATAATGATCGCTTACTTAGTAACATAATTCTTGAGGAGTAACAACCTTTCTCCTTAGTAAAATGCTAATATTTTCAACCTATAACATTTCTAACTATAAGGAATATTTCACATATTTTTCATGTATGATTACAGGCATTTGAATATTACAAAATCCTTAGCAAAATCGATTATTTTTTTATTGATTCACAGGATTTAAATAATTCCTGCTCACTATGAATCTAAGTACTCAGAGATATTCAACTTCTTAACTGCATGAATTACTACTGTAATTAAACTAAGTACTCTTTTTAAACAATATTTTGATGCATGATAAAAATAATTATCAAAGTTTAATTTTTAATTATATTAATTTAAAATCAGTTAATTATATTACCTTGTAATTGGTGTTCTTTAAAATGTCAGCTTCACAAGATCGCTCACAATCTAGATAACTGCAAATGGTCTGCTTCATTATATTACTTTCAGTTGTCTTGATAAAATCATTAAGAAGATCCTAGATTAAAAGGTTTTTTTAATTTTATGAATTATTAGTAACAAGACTGCAACACTTCCAATATTTTACCTTAAATAATATGTCCATTTTATTATCTCCCTTTTTGAAGGCATTGTATGTTTTCTTAAAAAACAGTATAGAACATATTTCCCTCATTCAAAGTAAACAATACATGAGAAGGCCCTAAATTAGAAATACTGGGTTTTTTACTGAACATAAACATGGAGAAAGGAAAAAGTCTTTATTTGAGTCTATACCTCTGTTCACCATCCTAACTCATGGCACGACACCTAGCATGTTCCTGTTAAAAATTACTTGCTCTGATATACATACAGAGAGACAACAAATCACTGGGAGCCCAGGAGGGTCTGCATATTGGTAGTGGGACTCCTGGAGTGGTGCAATATGCTGCTCGCTGCCATTATGGGCAGAAGTAGCGTACAGAAATATGCTTCCAATGTTGAGTTACAACTTGGAATGAAATTTCCTATTTTAAAAATGCTGATTAAATGTAGATGAAACACATTTACAGGTCTATGTTAAAGAGGTCCTTTCACCAGGTCCTTAATCCTTATCCCTTAGAGAGACAGTATTACAAGATTTCAAATAGCAGTATTTCTAATATACTGAGAGTATACAACATGACTAATAAGCTTCTATAGATTATTTGATAAATCTAGTCACCATAACATTCTTTTGGTGCCATTCAGAATTTTAAATTGATGGCTGATATTGAATAATAAGGATATTCTGACCAAATTAACTAAAACATTTTAGTATCAAGAAGAGAGAGAAAGAAATGAGAGGCGTTTAAGGACCTTTCAGTATGAGGGTAGTATATCCTGTCAGCATAGCCAATGGCCAAATGGAAATGCTAAAAACAACAACAGCAGCAACAAAGGACTCACAGAAAATATATAACTACTGCAGTTTCACAGATCTTAAACTTAGTACTTCAATATTGATCTACTGATACTCCCACCAAATATATGCCACACATGCCTATAGGCATATATACATACGGATATACGCAGCTAGCTACAGGGGTGTGTATCTCTGTGTTTTCCATCTTCTCTACGCCAGCCCCTTGCCTTCTTTAGAACACTAACTACAATTTGTAACTATTTTATTGGGTTTTTTTCCCTTTTTAATCCTTTTGTTCCTTATTCTTTATTCCTTATCTCTTGCCTCCCATCTTAGGCATTCATTCATTCAACATATTTACAAAATGCCTGTTTTAAGCCAGCTTGCTATGGAAGTTATGTATGTTAATGGTAACAGTAGTAAACTTAGCAGGCTAAGACTTAGCCCTCATAGGACTCACATCAATGTCACCTACCACTATCTATTCAGCTTCAAGCCAGAAATCTTGAACTCAGCCACTGCATAATAGATTCCATCACCTTTTGCATGTAATATATCAACAAGTAACTACTGAGTCTTCTTCCAAAATACATTGCAAATTTTTCCATTTCTGTCTCCATTTTTACCACTGGAGCTGCCTAACAGTTAGGCAGCTGTTACCTAGATTATTAACTGTAACAGCTGCCTAACTGCCCCCCTCTTCCCCACCTACTCTGCTCCAAGGTACTCTCTACACGGAAGCAAAAGATGTCAGTTACTTGCTTAAAACTCATCAATGGCTTCCCACTGTACATAAAACAAAGTGGGGAACCCTTACCAAGGACTGCAAGGTTCTGCAGAACGTGATGCTGAACCCAGTATATCTAGCCATCTCTTGAAATTCATCTCTAGCCTTGCTCATTATAAAATTTACAGTTTTATGTTTTTCGGTTCCTCAGACTTGCTTGTGAAAGCCACACTATATTCCATTTACCTAGAATTGTTCTTCCCCCAGTCTTCACAGAGCTAGTTCTAGTCTCAATCTGCTGGTTCCAACTTGAGTATCACCTCCCAGAGAGGCCACATATACATACGCATATATACGTACAAATATAGATACATACAGTATACAAGTGTATATGTGCGTGTTCTCCATTTTCTCATTTTATTATAATTTGATTATATCATTCTACTGTTTAAAAGTCTTCAGGGGTTTCACATTAAACTCAAGATAGGGTCTGAACCCATACTTGGCTTATTAAGGCCTTCCATGATGTGGCTGACATTTACCTCTGTTATATTATGCATTTATGAAACAAGAACAGATGGTCATTTAAAAAAAAAACCAAAGAACATAATACGTAACAACAACAAAAACTCTTAGTAGATAATAGCTGAAATAGTCATTGAAATTAAAATTTCAACAGAAGGATAGGAACAATGGTAATGTTAAAAAATAACAAGCATTTCAAAGGACACCACCCTGGCTAGGGTGCCAGCATCTCTAAGGGTGCTATATTGCCCCACCAGGATGAGTTTATCTAAGGGGATATATGAGGACGGGAACAACTGGGGCAGGGAAGGCCTCTGGTGGAACTCACCCAGGATAAAGGGGTACAGGTCGCCCTCTAATTGCCCTAAAAAGAAACTAATCATAATGTCTGAGAAGCAAGATTTTCAGTGGGTTGCCAGGCATCAATCTTAACAAATTAAGAACATGCTGGCCTACAGCCAGAACAGGGTCACTGAAGCATTTTGCTCTGTCAGACATTAAACCTTTATTGGATTTTAAAGAAGTAAGGGAGTGAGGGCTGGTAGAAAGTCCAAAGCAGCTGGAATGGTGGCTGGGTGCCCAAAAAACTCATGGCAGCAAATATTTTTGGAAGCTGTATATAAATATTTTAACATTATAATAACTAATATAATAGCACTAGTGTGCACTGGCTGAATATCAGCCCTACACAGAAAGCTAAAGCTGAGGAAAATATCCTAGAAAATAGTACAAAAAAAAAAATGTAAGAAATAAGGAAAAAAATAATAAAATCAGAGATTCAGTTCAGGATGTCAAGTATCTGAATAATAAACATTTCAGAAAGAAAAAGTGGAAATGAAGAAATTATCAAATAAGTAAATTTTTAGAATGTACCAGAACATTTTCAAAATATAATCTCAGAACACTAGAGAACACAGAATATCCTAAAAATTCCCAGAAAGAAAAAAAACAAAACAGGTTACCAGCAAAAGATTGAGAATCAGAGCATCAGATTTCTGAAAAGTACTATTGGAAGCAAAGAAGGTAAGAGAAACACACTGAAACTATAAAGGAAAATAATTTGCACCCTAAAATTGGATGCCCAGGCAAGATACAAATAAAGTGTACAAAAAAGAAATTATTTCGAAGACTTGAAAGATCTCAAAAAATTTACCTCCCAATCAAGTACCCTTTTCTAGGAAGCTGCTGAAGGAGCTGTACCACCAAAACAAGGGAGTAAACCTAAAAAGAAAGCTTGAGATCAAAGAAACAGACGATTCTACATAGAAGTGAAGGATATTCCAAGGAATAAAAGAAAAACCTAAGGCACATTTAATAAAAACATATGACTGACTATTGGTAGGATGGGGAAAGGGAAATGTATGTGTAAAGGGGAGGTATAAGAACTAATAAACCCTCCTCATCTGCCATCATGGGTAGTCAAAGATAATATCTACCATGGAGAAATATTCAAAAAGCAGCACATCTTTTCAAAAAATATAGGTAAATATCAAAGAAAAATGTCTAGAGAGTTGGAAGAAGGTTTCTCTAGTTAGGAACTACAATTAAAGCTGATGTACCACAGACTGTTAATGTTTAAGTCTTCTAATATTTGACAAACTACATACATGTATTATTTTCCATGAAATAAAAAAATTCACTAAAAAAAGTTTGAATAACAAAAAATATTTTAAAAGGAGGAGGAAAAAGAGAAAAGTAAGACCAAGTAGGGCCTGCTTTAGGCAAGCAGTGAAGTTCAATGTTAAAAATAATATATAAAATCATTACTAAGTCTAGGTTTAAGGTCATGTGATTATCCTGATAAATGCCAAAAACTGCTTATTCTATTGATTACTGTGAGAGCTACACTAAAATAGTACTCTGAGAGTGGAGAGTTTTCTATCTCTCCTTCTAGTTATATTAGCTTTTGTCCCATACATCTCGAGGCTCTATTATTAGCTATATACAATTTGACCTATTTGAGGAATGCATTTGGCTTTAAAGTCAGCCCAAACATAAAGATCCTGAAAGGTTTAAAGTAAAAGTCTGAAAAGATGTATGTCATTCAAACACTAACCAAAAGAAACTCAGTGTAGCTATTTTCATATTAAACAAATTAAAAAGTGACTGTAATATGACTTAAAAGATGGATGAAAGTTACCCCAAAAGTAAAGAATACCCAGAAAGTATGAGGAAATGGAAACCCTCATACTTTGCCTTAAGAATACAAACTGGTACAAACTTTCTAAGAGGATATATGAAGACAAATACCAACATGTTTACAACTGTTTTAAAGACTTCACAATTCCACATTTAGAAATGTGTCCTATGGGAATTACGTGGGACATGCACAAAGATGACTTTACATAATAATGAAAAACTGGAATGTTTAGGATAAACTGAATATTCAACAGCAGGAAACTGGTTATGCAAATTAAAGCATGATTTTATGATGAACCATGAAAACAAATCATACTGTAGAATAATCTAATTACTGGGAAACTCAGAGTATATATTTCTAAACTATATATCAATGTATATAACATACCAATTTACTAAAAATAAAGGGTACAAGTGTTTATACATGTGTGTCTGGAAAAACATAAATAAAAATACTAGTATTAGTTTCTCCTTTTGAGGAAACATGGATAAATTTTATCTTTCAGTACTTAAACATTTTTCAAATTTTCTGAAATAATTTTTTTTAAGTTTTCTTAGTACTTTTTAAATTTAAATCAACAACAAAATAACAGTAAGTATAATTAGAAAAAAAAGTAAGTTAATTAACTACCACATTTAGCTATAGCCCCATGAAGTACCAGACCTGCATAGCTTTTAATCTTCTTGTTTCTAAATAACAAATCTTATTTGCTAACACAGCTACCTCACTTCTATGTGTTGAATCATACATTCTGCACAAAGTAATGGGATTAATGTTGTTTCTTATACAAAAAGCTAATTTCCAATAAAAGAACATGCTGCTATAGAATACGACAAAATTAGCACAGACCACACTTCATCAAAGAGGATTCTGATTAGTCACAGATGAAATGCTGTTCTTAATTTCTTACTTTAAAAGTTGTAGGTAAATCTTCATCTTCTGCAGGATCTATGTCAAACCAATGATCATTTGTATCTCCTATTTCTTGTAAGCTTTTATGAAATTCTAGCAGTCCTCCATTATATCTGTAAGGCATTTATTTTAAAATAAGGTTAGTTTGAATGGGACTTTAACTAGATAGTTTACCAATAAGACAATGAGCAACTCTTTTTTTTTTTTTTTTTTTTTTTGGTGGTAAGTAGGGTGATGATAACCTCTGGCATGCTATAGAAATACAAATACTAGGACTCTCACCTGTGGTAGATTGGGATGAAATACAGGTGGAAGGGGAGGCAATAGATTATGTAGTAGCTCAAGCTTGAACAGTATGGGGGCCTTGGTAATTAAAGGGATTGTAGAGTTGGTTGGCTTTTGTCTACTGTCTTGGAAGCCTTGAAGAAAGAGAATGACAGTCACAGGTCAGCCAACTATTGACTCAGGGCACACTGTGAAAGACAGAGGACTCTATGGCAGCATTTAAAGAGACTCTCTCCTGCAGCCATAAAGATAATATGTGCTGAAAATCAGGCCAGATTTAGTCACAAGGTGAAACAAACTGCAAAAGAGACCAAATGTACCTCCTTGACAGGACTATTACCAATTCAGGACACCCTGTGAAAGCTAAAAGGCCTCTACAGTAACATTTAAAGAACCCTTACCAACTCTAATAAGGGCAAACTGTGCTGAAAATGAGGCCCAGTATTTAATCATAAGGTTAAAACAGCAGCAAAAACTAAAAACACTGCCTCAGTGGATTATGCTAACATCAGGGCTCTGATCAGGGAGAAAGTAGACCCTGAGGTCTGAAATGGAGACATTTAAGTAAAACCCTTAAATTGCCTTCAACCCTCTGGCTGACAAGGAGTATCAGAATCCCTTTACTGACCAAGTATCATCTGAGGTTCATAGCTCAAAAGATGATGCCCTTCCTTCTCAAGATCCTCTCCCATCTGTGCTTACTGCCCATAGAGCAATAACTCTAGGGTCAGGTATAAACAGAGCCCATGTAAGAAAACAGAGTTCCTGCCCTGAAAGAAAAAGCTTAGTCAGCCTAAGAATTGCAGAACTTGACCAGTATGTACTGGCAGAAACATATGTGGGAGTGGATCTTAAGAGTGTTGACCCAATAGACAAATATACAACTGGATAGAGAAGTGTATGTTGATATGGGAGGACTCTTCCACAATTCAAGATTTACTTTCCTAGCTAGGACACCTGAGACACCATGCTGCTGAGAAGGCTACTTGAAGCTTGGATCCAACATTGACCTATAGTAATTAAGGTGGAAATGCAGGAAATTTGAAGGCAGAGTATTAAAGAAAGTTCAAGGAGGTAAGGATATTATAATGGACTTACTACCTAAGACCAGAGAAGCCACCACTAAACACAGTTCCCTGGAAAGGCACAGAGGACACTCTAACTATTAAAGCAGTGTTTTCAGGCAGTTCAGTGGTGGTTGTTCTCTATAGGCCAGGGATGAAAGTCAATGATGCTGTCATGTGACTGGGGTTTCTAGTTATCTGTGATATGGAAAGCAGATTCTCTCCAACACCCATCAGTAAAGAGACTAAAGAATAGTTCACACATCTGGGGGAAGGACAGCAATATACATTCTCTGTCTTGTCTCACAGCTATGAGAATTCTCTCTACAATATAAAGAGATTTTGATCATCCTAAAATTCTGCAAAACATCACACCAGTCCACTATATTGATGACATCATGTTAGTAAATGGGAAGCAGGAAGTCTTCTGGGTACCCCAGTGAAAAACAAGCATGCCAGAGGATAGACGATAAACCTTACAAAAGAATCAGGTAACTACCACAGAGATGACTCTTCTAGGAATCCCATGGTTGGACACAGCAGTAATACTGCATAAGGATTTAAACTGCCTAATTCATCTTTCAAATCTCAAACATTATTTCCTCAAGAAGACTTCTGATTCCCATAACTAGACTGGGGGCCCAGTAAAAACTTTAATTATTCACTGTATTTTCCTTCATAGCTCTTTATTATATTTCCAAATTAATTAGTTGTATAACTGATTATTTGATTAAGGTCTACAAGATTCACTATAATGTCAGTTACATGAAGATAGGAACTGTTTTGCACATCATCGTATCCCCAATGCTATCCAGAGATGCTAGCACAGTCTCTAGAATATGATACATTCTTAGCAAATAAAATTAATGAATTATGCTACAAATGGCTAAGGGTACAAATAAGGAAACAATCCATATCGGTTCCCCCATACAATTTCACTAAACATATAATCCCCAATGTTCCCCAAACAGCATCTGGACTCTTTCAATGCTTTAAAAGCTCATTTATACCTTAAACACCTATTCAACTGGTGATAGTATTAATAACTACAACCAGCATTTATTTATTAAGCCTACCATTTTTGTGTTCTTAGCACTAATTTTTTTTAAAGTTTATTTATTTATTTTGAAAGAGAGAGAGAGAGAGAAAGAGAGTGAGAGAGAGAGAGAGAGAGAAAGTGAGAGAGAGAATCCCAAGCAGACTCCATGCTGTTACCATGGAGCCCAATGCAGGGCTTGATCTCACAAACTGTGAAATCATAACCTGATCTGAAATCAAGAATCTAACGCTTAACTGACTGAGCCACCCAGATGCCCGAGCACTTAATCATTTGCAACATCCCTATAAGGTTGGCACTATTATTAGTTCCATTTTATAGATAAAAAACATAAGGCTAAAAAAAAAAAAAAGATAAGGCTGAGCAACACTACATTCCTTAGAGTCATTGATTAGATACATAGTAGAAAATGGATTTAAACCCAGTTCTGTCAGATTCCAAAGCCTATGGTCCCTAATGTCTTTGCTACACTGACTTTTACTGCCATGATCTGTTAGATTTGATATTTAATATTCTCAAATACATTAAAGAAATTATTTCTATAGGAACAGGTGAAGAAGACCCAGAAGAACACAAATGTCATCATACCTAGTATAGTGCAAAAACTATCCATGTCACAATGCTAAAAATTGAAAGACAAGATTTACCCATTTATTAAAGCTCTTACCTCTTCTGGGCACATCGAAGCAAACCACGTCCAAAATAAACTAAAGACATAAAGTTTTCACAAATTTCATTTTCTTGGATCACCATCTTCATCACTAGAAATTTATTCTCTGCTTCTGTATAATCCTGTAGTAACATAAAACTAGGTTTGGCTGATGTAAAAAGCATTTTTTTTTTCTATTACAAGAATTATTTTCCAAACTGGAGAAATTAGGGCAGCTTTAATATTGATCCAGTCATGCAGTCATTTATTCACATCTCTAATCCTAGCATCTCTGTATGTGATCATATAGATAATATATTCAGTGATTAAAATACCTATTCACAAAAGAACTTAAGATCTTCCCTAGCCAACATTTCAAAATGAACATTTAGAGAATTTCTTTTTTTTTTAATATATGAAATTTATTGTCAAATTGGTTTCCATACAACACCCAGTGCTCATCCCAAAAGATGCCCTCTTCAATGCCCATCACCTACCCTTCCCTCCCTCCCACCCCCTCATCAACCCTCAGTTTGTTCTCAGTTTTTAAGAGTTAGAGAATTTCTAAAATCAACATTTTATTAAAATCAAGTCATCGTATGTGAAAACACTTACAATGGGCAATAATACATACTACATACCTCTTTCTTTCCTCTTTCAGTGAGTGCTACTCCATACAAAAATAATAATGTCAGATAATAACCAATATTAATCTGATGTGCCTAAAAAGAAAAAAATTAATTGGCTCTTTAGACGAAAATAGTTTTTAGTATAGTAAGTTTAATTAAATATCCTAGGCTACTCAGTAATTATTAAAAAGAGTAAAAATTATCATATTATCGATCATCTACTAAGAGAAATAGCAAATACACTAGATGTATTTGATAATTCAACCCTGAAGAAGAAAGAGGATAATTGATAATCTCAAAATAAAACACTAGAGTGTGATTAAAGAAAATGAAAGCCATCAGGATTTATTGTCTCCTTCCCCCTCCTGCCCCCACATGCTACAAATGGCTAAGGATCTCCATACAGATGTAGCAGTGAGTACAACTACATTCTGAGTCTCTGAAGTCCTTCAAAACAGGCGGGTGGTCTTAGAGACTCCAGACACAACACCCACTGTACCAATGCCAACTTCCCGGTTTTGATAATATATACTGTTATGTAACATCTAACTATTGGGGAAAACTGAATGAAAGGTATTCAAAAACCTTTCTGCACTTCTGTATTATACAGCTATATTTTTGCAACTTCTGTGCATCTAAAGTTACCTCAAATAAAAAGTTTAAACATTGTCCATGGAAAACGATATTGTACATTCTGTTCGTAAGCTCTCTATTGACTTAAGATCATAACCCTGTCTTTTGTCACATTAGCTTTTTACAAGACTGTCCCATAAACAAGATCTTTTGCAGGTACATAGGGATGATAAGCATCTGCAGGACAGAAGTCTTTTTCTTTACTGATCTAACTGTATTCTCTTACTTAGCATATTTCTCATGGCCAACAGTACACATTTATGAGGTAACTGGCTAGTGTTAGAATTTGGCTTCAAATTAATCTCAGGGCAAATAGACGTGCATGTTTGCGCTCAATGGACCAAGTGAGTTTGTGTTCACACACCGGTTTCCATCTTAAAATTTCCATTTCTGCAGAGGAGGTAAAATGCAGTTCAGAGAATAGACTCTAAAGCCAAGACTACATGGATTTGTATCCTGACTCTACTACTTACTACCTGCTGAATTAAGCAAGTTGTTTAACCTCTTTGCTTCAGTTTCTAATCTATAAAATGGGAATAATGGTGGAGGGATGGTGGTTATGAAGAGAAAATGAGCTAATCCTTACAAAAAGTGCTTAGAACAGTGTCTGTCATATAGCAAACACTAAATAAGTGTAAGCTATTATTTTATAGCTTTAAAAAAATTGGTTTCACAAATAAATACAACAGAGCCTTTGGCTCACACAAGTCTAAAAAGAACATTTTGAGAACAGGATAAGATGTGGAATTGTGGTAATGCTATAATCATAAATAAAAGGTAATGAACTCAGGAATTTACAGATGTAAGTGGTAGGTTTCTGACCTACATGACTCTGCCCTTCCCTTCCTACGATCCCCGCCACTGTTAGCAGGGATTATTCTAAGTACTGGAACTCAATGGATATAGAGATATTATTGGCAACTGTCCCCTGCCCTCACCCCACTGCCACCTCCTACCAAGTTGCTCCACCTATCCTTGGTGGCCTTGGTAGCCTTGAGGAACAGTGAGAGCTATAGGATACAGCAGTAGGCTGCTCTGATCATGACGATTCCAATTCTGCTCAACAATGCTACCAGGAGAGGGATCTCTTCCATTTCTTAACGTAAGACTCATCATTGAAATAATGCCTAAGTACAGTAGGCTAAGCAATCAGCATCTGTTAACGCTCATTTATTTCACTTCCTGGCAACCTGGTCAGTGGGAGAAACAGCACATCTTCAGCATCCCAGAAGTTCTTGCTGAATACTTGTTAATACAAACTCCATTTTGTTGGCTCTTTTGACTCCATGTACAATTCCTTTAGGGTGGTATGTATCACCACTTAGAACCCCCATCCCGAGATTCCTAAATAAAGATGATTTCTCCACATCTTTATAATATGGGATTTGGTGTCTTTGGGTACCTTGATTGGTACCTGGGTGGTCCTTTCTTGACAGTAACTCTAATCCATCTTCTACATATGTACAAAATTTAGTTTACTGATCAAAATTATTCAAGCAACTGATTTTTCCTTTTACTGTCCTATACTATTGGTTCTGATTTTTTTTTAAGGTTTATTCATTTTTCAGAGACAGAGAGAGAGAGAGAGTGTGTGAGCAGGGCATGGGCAGAGAGGGAGACACAGAATCTGAAACAGGCTCCAGGCTCTGAGCTGTCAGCACAGAGCCTGATGCAGGGCCTGAACTCACAGACGGCGAGATCATGACCTGCACTAAAGTCGGACACTTAACAGAGTGAGCCACCCAGGCGCCCCATATTGGTTCTGATTTTTGATGCCAGGTTTATTCTTCCTCAGATTTTCTATTTACTTCTAACATACAAATATATCTTGTTAATTTTATCTCTCATGAGTACTCAATAACAGATGACAGAAGTTCCAATTTTTACAAATATAGTTACCAGAAGAGGAGCTGATTAATAACTAGGAGGAAAGCAAGTAGTAGCTTCTCAAGTTTATAACTATTTCAATTGGGAAAGTCCAATTTTACTATTTATTGAAGTTTCTCTTTATTGAAGATGAACAATTTTATGGTAAGGAAGGGACTAGATTAGGCTTATTATGGACATGCAGTCATCAAAAAGTACAAGACACAGGAAGGAAATAAATTTATGCATACTTTTTCTCTAGAGGTAAAAGGAAAATACAAACTGGTCTACACCTTAAAACAAGCATGCATTGGCTACCCTCTCATTGAGAAATGTTGTCCAAACCCATTATTTCAAACTTTCAAAAGAAAACACTTACAGTATAATTAGTAGCCTGAACATTCCTAAGTGCTGCTTCCAGTTGTGTTATCAAGAAACGTAAAGTTAAAACAGGAACAATTTCCTCCCCATTCTGACTGTTAGCTGCAACTTCTCTCTGTGGAAAATAATTTGGTCCAAAATTTAAGTTAAAGCAAATATCTACACTTATTTTTATTATACAAATAAAACATGCTCGTTGTAGAAAATCTGGAGAGGATTTAAAGAAAAAATCCACACCAGCGAGATACAATTGTTTTCTTGTTTATTTTTCAGTCTGACAAATCTTCTCTGTAACTATTTCCTCAAAACACTTAAAAAGCATTCCTAAGCCTGCTGAGGGGTTGGCCACAACCACTTCTATTAGTAATCCCAGTTTATTCTCATACCTTCTATCCTCTAAGCATAGCTAAAATCTTCCTTCCAGCCCTGACCCTGCAGTAAGCAGGAATGCTTGGCATTAATACCAACACGAGGGCAAGGCATCTTAAGCTACGATCTGATTGGAACCAAGCTAATATATGACTTATATCACAGTTTGTTACTGCCATGGATGAAATGAAAAGGAGGACTGTGTGTTATCTTTGCATCCATTTCCCAAGCCTTGTACCTACAAGTGCTTGGCTTAAATTCCATTATCTGTTTAATGATATATTATCTGTGTGGAAAATTTAACCTACACTTTCTTAACTTGGTTTCTAGTATACGATACTGCTCCGTTTTTCTCCTAGATAACTAGAGACTTTATTTCCGTCTCTCTAGCACTCAATTTAATGAACGTCTTCCCCATCATCACATACATTCCCTAAAGTAATCCACTGTCATGTTTTTAAGTAGTGTCTACATACTGACAGTTTGCAAGTTTATATTTCCAGCTCAGAACCATCCCCTTAATTCCAGACTCATATATCCAACCAGTCACTCAACACTAGCTCTTGAATTTGAGTAGGCATATAAAACCTAACACTGAAGTTCCACCTCCTTTAGAACTAAAAAAGCAGGAAAAAATGTAAAAGCCATTTTTTGAAAGCAACAGAAAGCTATGAAGGCATTGAAAATCTCTGGAGCCAACATTCAGACATGAGACTGACTTTTGGAGCCACTTTTCTCCATAAGGCAATTGACATTTTCAGTTGTGGCTAACATGTTAGGTGTAGCTTTTAGCCAACTTACAAAGCTGGGGGAAAAAACAGAGTGTATGACCTATCAAGGATGAGGGACCCTGGTAAACACCTCATCCTTTGGTGCAGACCCTGAAGAAATATACCCTTAAAGTAAGAGTGTCTGTTTTTGTTCCAGTTTGAATTTAAGTAGTTTATTTGGGAGGTTCAGAGAACAATGGTGGAGAATAGACATGTGATGCAGGGAAGGAAAAACAAGCTTTAAATTAATGGGTGAGTTATTAAGTTAGTTACCCACAGTGGGAAGCTGGGGTTAATAGAACAGAGAGACTCTGTAAACCAGTGAAAAATACAAGCTGCAGTATTAGTCAACTCAAGGGGAGAGAAAACTGGAATATTTGCAGAACTCCCAAGGCTTATTGAGTGGTGATGGGGTGACATGAGAATATTAATTCCTTGGGATTTCTGAACTGCCATGAGTACAGCCTTCTGTAGTTTCAGGGGAAAAAAAAAAACAAAAACCTTGAGGCATAGACACATGGAAAACTGGAGATTGTCCAGAGCATACTGAAATAAGAGTCCAAGGAGCCAGGAGTTATGTGCAGGACACTCACAGTATCTACTACAAAAGGTAAAACATAAATAGACCCTTCTTCACAGAACAGAAGCTTGGAAACATCTCAATCCCTAGTTGAATGAAGTGATCTGCCAGAAAAGCACAAACAAGCATTACTAAGGGAAGATTTTGTCCAGTTTTTCTAGTAGTTCTCAAAGCAAGGTTGCTCTAAATCAACTCTAGCAGCCACTGCAGGTAGCAGAATTCTCTATCTTCCTTTAGATGACTGTGGAATTAGTTTTGATGTTTTCATGTTCATTCATGATTTAAGTTATTTTTGCCTTTTTCTTAAGATTTTTAGCAGGGGGCTATCAATTTTACTGATCTTTAAAAGAAAACCAAGTTTGGCTTTATTGACTTTCTTTTTTTTATTCTATTTCAATAAACTTAGATATCTTTATTACTTCCTTCTTTTGACTTTGTTTTTAATTTACCGTTCTTCCATTAATCTCCTGAATTTTATGTTTAGATGACTGATATTCAACCTTGCTTCATTTTCTAATACATGTATTTCAAATTATAAGTATTCCTTGAAACACATATTTTACTTGTAACACAAGTTTTGATATACATTTTTTATTCAGTTCAAAAATTTACCTAATTTCCATTGTGATTTCTGACCCATGGGTTACTCTTAAGAACAATGATTTTTTAGTTAATCTTTCTGTATTGATTTATAAGTGAATTGTACAGTAGTTTGAGAATATGCTCTATATATTGTGATTCTTTGGTGAGACTTGCTTTGTGACTAACACATGGTCAATTTTTGTAAATGCACTTAAAAAGTATGTATGTTCTGCCACTGTTGGGTATCGTGTTTCATGTTTTGTGTGTGTGTGTGTGTGTGTGTGTGTGTCAATTAGATCAACTTTGCTATCATTCTACCTATTTTGTGTCCATGTTCTATCAGTTATTAAGAGAGTCATGTTAAAACCTACTGGGATTATTAATTTGTCCAGTTCCCATTCAATATTATCAATTTACTCACCTTCTCATATGTAACAGTTCTGTATGTATTTGAGTCTGCTTCTGGAATTTCTCTTCTATTTTCTAGACTTGTCCACTGAATCAGGAGCAAGTAATACAATGTTGTACTTATGAGAGCTTCACATTAAGTTTCAATATCTAAGTGGGCAAATTCCCTGCCTGTCTCCCCTACACTTTTCTAATTTTCTTGGCTATTTTTCCTTTTATTTCCCATCTGAACTTTAGAATTAGCTTTCAGTAATAACAAAACCAAAAACAACATACTTTGTCATTTTTATTGGAATTATGTGAGATACAGACAGCTTTATCACATTGTGTCTTCTTACATGTATTGCTTTTCATTTGGTCTTTTTTTTCTTACCTTTATTAGAATTTTATAAATCTCTATTTAGTTTTAATATAAAGTATTGATTTCTAAACTTAATGTGAAAAAAATCAATGTGTAGATACTTGCCAAAATGCAGATTCCCAGACCTACCCCCAGAGATTTTGATTCTTTAGGACTTTAGTATGGGGTTCAGATAGTCTCATGTAGGTGGTATAGGAAAAATTTTGAGAAATACTAGTTTATATCTTATGTATTTCTTGAGTGTTTTCCTAGGTATTTTCCCTTTTTTATTGCTATTATAAATAAGTACTCTTTCATCTATATCTTCTAATTGGCTGTTGTTTGCATATAGAAAGGCTACTGATTGTTGTTTCTGGGTGATTTCCAACAGATAAGAGGAAAACAGTGGCATAATTCCATCAGTTTCAAACCAGAATTCATACTGGAAAATTATCTCAGTTACGGTTATAATTGTATGTAGTCTTTGGATATTTGTAGAGCTTGTTTGAATTGTTAATCATAACAGTATTGATTTGTTTCATGGAAATAATTAATAATGTATTCTTCCACAGAAAAGGCAACCGTGGAATTGCCCCAATTAAAGGCTACAAAGAAATGAGTAGAACATTTTCTTTAACTTTGAAAAACTCCATTCATTTAGGAACTGATATCCATCTTATGCTGAAAGTTTCACAAATTATCTAAAAAAACTATTTCCAAAATGAAAATCTACAGTATATTCTCTATAATATTTATTTTATTCATAAATAAAAAAGTTTAGGACATTATTTGTCTTCATCTTACATTCTTGAAAAAGTTGTTAACGTTCTACAAATTAGGAAAACTGAAAGCAATTCCCTGTCCCAGGATGGCATGTTATGGGTTACTGGTAGAATAAAAATAAACACTAGACCTCACAGTCAATGGCTTACTGGCTACTAACCCATATTCCCACCATTATTCTTGAAAGGCTAGCACCAACTAAATTATTTCATTAATAAAAGTCTGTAAGTCAAGGCCCTTCGCAAAAAGATAAAGATTTCAAGACTTTAGCTACACTATTGTGAGAAAGAAAGGAGGGAGGAAAAGAGTCACCGTGAAGTAATAAGAAATACATACATGATTTCTGCTCCTAGTTCCTGATAATTTCTGGTCTTTGACTCTGGGTCCTGACACAGAGCTCCTAAAGCCCTTGGAATTTCCTAGGTGATAGGCGTATCTTTTGTTCTAATGAGATGACACTCAGCAGGCTCCTGGATAGGGCTGGTCACCAGAAACACCAAGCCATGATTAGAAGCTTGAAGCTTTTAGCCCTATCCCCCATTCCCAGAGGGAGAGGGGCTGGGCACTGAATTAGTAATTATCAATGATGATATGATATGATAAAGCCTCCATAAAAATCCTGGAAGTATAGGGTTCAAAGAACTTCCAGCTTGGCGAACACATCCACATGCCAGGGGAGCAGTGGCACATCCCAACTCCACAGAGGTAGATGCTCCTCTACTTGGAACCCTTCCAGACCTTGCCGTATATATCTCTTCATTTGGCTCTTCATCTAAATCCTTGATCATAGCCTTTATTATATAATAAATTGGTAAACATTAAGTGTTTGCTAGCTATACTAGCAAATTGTGGGACCCAAAAGGGGTCATGGGAGCCCCAATCTATAGCCAGTTGGTCTAGAAGTATTAGAGACAACCTAGGACTTGTAACTGGTGTCTGAATTGGGGCAGATTTGTGGGACTGGGACTGAGCCCTTAACTTGTGGGATCTGATACTAACTCTAGGTAGATAGTGTTAGAATTGAATTGACTTGTAGGATGACTAGTTAGTATAGGAGAATTGGTGTGGGAATAAATCCACACATCTAGTGTCAAAAGTGCTGTAAGGGTAGTAGCAGTGTGAGAGTAAAGGAAAATAGTATGTTTTCCCTGGAGAGTCCTATACAAAGAGTTGCACTTCTGTCTCAAAGAACAAATTATAATCTTACCTGCATGATTTGGAAGGAAAAATTTTCTTGTAAGAACTTCTTAATGTGAGGGACCACACCTTTTGGTAGAGTATTAATTGCATTCAATAACTTCTTCATCTCTACTAGTAGGTTAACAGAGACAAGATCGGTAGGTGTGTCCTTTTCCTGTTTATCCTAGAAGACATTATTAATTAAAACTTTCCATAATTATACATGTTCATATTACTCTAATATTAAGACCAATTATTTTTAAAAAGTACCTTTACATACTATATGTAGATCACTGTGACAGACCTATAGAAAATCCAAGTAAGAATAAGACATTCTCTCTGCTTTCAAGGAACTTAAAACGTAACAGGAAATTTAAGACCAAAACTAAGGAAGCTTTAATATATTCATTTAATACATTAATTTAATACATTCATCATAAATTCATTTGAAAATTATAAATGAAAGTAGATATTTTAAGATGTGAAAATTATACTATTTTTTATAGAGTAGTGAATTAGAAAACATCATACTTATAAACAAAGTAGTAAAATAGAATGACTCAATTCAGTCAGAACTGAGTAAGTCATAATAATCTTGGGTCTACAGGAACTCATTCTTACAAATTAATGAAGCCATAATTAATGGTTAATCAATAGCTATACAGTCAAGTCCTGCTGGATTATTTATTAACATTAGTTGTGACGAATGAGTGGGCGACAGAAAGGGAGATGTGCCTGGATGATGGCCTTCCTTCAAATCTTAACATGATACCTCAGTTCCTATACACTGTTTAAACTTAGGGAATATGAATATGTTGTTGCTGACCTCTGATAATCAGAACAGACAGTTTCTTACTAAAGAGGCCATGCAAAACTTGAGTCACTGAAATGTCCTGGTGGGGGTGATTCCTTGACCATCAGGTCTCCAACAGACTAAAATTACCCAGGAAAGTGACTAGGAATCAGTAAAGTCCACAATAGAGTCCTATCTGCCTACTCTCCCCTTCTGGATTTGAGTCTTAAATTAAGATTCCTCCATTCCCATCAATACCCAACAAATAATCTTACATTTTATAATATTTCATTGTATGAAAATTATATCCAAAAATGAAGGAAAATGTTAGCAGTTTGCTACATCTCAGTGAAGGGTATATAAGTATCCTTTGTATTATTCTTGCAACTTTTCTGTAGGTTTGATATTTTTCAAAAAGTTCAAAAAAACAAAAACAAAACTTCCACAATAGATAGACCCTTAAAAAGAATAACCACTGTTAGTACTGCACACATTTCAAACTAAAGGTCAATTCTGCAGTCAAAAAACAACACAAACTCATCTTATACTAATTACCAAATTGATAAGCAAGATTATGGCATGAATAAAAATTTTTAATAGGGCATACTATAAGCTTCACGCTTATTAAGTATTTTTATCTATAAATATGATTTCAGTTAGTTGTTATAAATTATATAAATTCCATCTTTTAAGTCAGATATCAAAATATTTGATGCTCAAATCATTTTTGTAAAATTAATTTAGCCTCTAAACCAAATTCAGGTCAAAGTTTCTACTGCATTTGATTTCTGTATTTCCAGTTCTGTAGTTAGAAAAATATATTCTGGATCTAATCTCCCCGGTTCAAGTATATTTCCCTATGTACATCTGCATATATTGTATTTTTTTCTGCAACAGCTTTGATAGCGATAACCTCATGCAGGTGAATAATATGATTATTTTATGTTTATATTTTCTCTTCCTATATTACTTGATAATCTTATAAGCTTTGTTAACAGTGCACATCAATAATCATATATAACTATGTATGATTAAAATTGCACTAAAAGGAACCAAATAGCTCTTCATCCAACCTTAAATATAAGCACATGTGATATTTATGTATGTGTGTGGATGTGTGCTTTTATATATATATGTGTGTATACATATATATGTCTTTTTTAAACTACGACAAAATTTATTGTCATTGCCAATATAAGCCATATATTAATGTATACTTCAGTTATTCTCTTTCATTTTGAACTGGAAGTTCTAACAGTAAAGATAAAAACAGGAAAGAGAATTTCAAAACAACTCTGAAATGCCTTACTAAATAAAATTCTGTGTGTGTGTTTTCTCTTCATGTGTATAGTTTTTATTTTATTTGGATTTTGCTTTTAAAAGACAAATAAGAGATTCTTAAAATTGATTGTTGGGATGTTCTGGGAAAGTCAATTCAATCACCTGCTAATTTTAACTTCTAGTTAGAATTGGTGCTTATAATAACTTTGAGACACACATATCAATTATCAGAGAGCTTTCATTATGACCATACTTTTACTTATAAAGGAAGGAAAGTAGACTCACCCCCAAATTTTTAACAAATATTTTAACTGACTAGATTTAGAATTATGCTGTCATACCTAATTAATCATTACTAATTAACAATGAGAATTAAATCTTCTCTTACCAGTTGATCAGTTGATTTTTCTACCTTATTCTTGATGTCCTCCTTAATCTGCCCCTCCACAGGAGGATCCCTACTTTAAATGAAAAATAAAGGTGTATTCAGAGGGTCTCCTTACAAAGAACACAATTAAACTGCAGTAGTAAAGAATCTAACAAGTGAATTTGTCTGAAAGTTCAAAAGTGTAAACAATGTATAGCAAAGACTGATAATAGTGGTAGTTGTCACATCTTTTAGGGACTCAAGCTAAAGAAAAAAATTATGTTGTCCCTTACTAGATGGTGGCAAACAGAACTGAAGGCTGATATAAAAAGCTTTTCTTGAATAGACACACAATAGACCAAAATAATGGGGAAATTTAAACTTTATAGCACTGCTTCAGTATAAAGAAAAAAGGATCTTAAGAAGCCTCATGTTGTGTGTGTGTATATGTGCATGCATTTATTAAGATAATAAAGGTTTGGAAAGGATCTATCTTATATAGATCCTTTTATATTTTGTTTCAGGTTCCTAGTATTATAGTCATCCAGTTTTCCAAAATAATTTTTTAAAATTGAGGGAGAATATCATATTTAAAAACCAACTATTTTTGTAAAAAGCAGTAACTTGACAAGTTTTGCTTCTGGCATTGGTTTAAAATGTGAACATATATGGTGTTACATACAGAACTGAAAAAAATATTGCTTTTGCCTACATACAGAACCATGATATTGGGCCCATAAGAATTCTATACACTAGCAGAGATAAAACTGAGGTGAGAAACATATCAATTCATTTACTCAGCATTATACTTTATAAAAATTATCCCATTTTATTCACATTTATGTATTCATTTCATAGACAATCATTTATCATCTTCCACTATGCCAACAGATTTTGTCAGGGGAAACTGGGACAGATAAACAGTACAGTATTATCCACATAGTGACAGTTTCAACAAAAGATGATTTATACACACAAACGATACTTCACAAGATGGTTCTCAGTGCTCTTTAAAATGTCATCGCAAAGAAAAACCTCTTAACTATCTTTTTATCCACTTCTAAGCCCCACTCCAAAAAGGACATAAGGAATTTTCTTGTGTTGTCAAGGAATAAGAAATAGTGCGCCAGTATTCTGAAGCCTCTCAATTTTTGTAGAAGAGTACATAAAGTTCTCAAATGCATACCCTACTTGCTAACTCCATTTCATGGAGTTCAAGCCAACAGTTCTCAGTCTCACATGCTTATTAAAATCACCTGTGAAGCTTTTGAACACCCTGATGTCCAAACCCTACTTCAGAGCTTCTTAATCCAAAGTGTAGGATGTGGGCTGCTATATTCACCAGTTTTCCTAACAAATTTGGTATGTAAGCTTAACTAATCCTCACTCCCTCCCCAATATTAAAATGGCTCTATTAAAGGTTACTAATGAAATCCTGCTTGTTATGTCAACAGATTTGTCTTAGTTCTTCATTCTACCTAGCCTTTCTGCATTATTTAACATTGCCCATCATACCCTCCAACCTCCTGTGGAAACTTCTGCATTCTTTGTGGCTGCTGGTTCTCCTCCTAGCTCTCTACTCCTCAGTTTGTACCACTGACTACCCCTCTTCCTCTCATTCATCTTATTCGTTTATTATTAATACTTAATACAGAACAATATACATTAACAGAATCAAACCATGCTCCTGATATATTAGAAAAGGAAGGTACATCAACAGTCCCTACGGCAGTCACTTTAAGATGGGTAATTTGATGTCCAGAGAGGTTATATACCTAGAAAGTAGCAAAGCTGGAACTAGAGTTTAGCCAGAGTATAGTACTTAAGAGAAATTTCCTGAAATTAGATTTCCCCCCATCTACATCCCCCACTAATCAAAGTTGCTAAACTGTCTTGAAGCATAAAGGTGTCTCATCAATACTAGCTTCCCAAGATTATATGGAAAGGACAAATGTTGTGTCTTCAAATGCAACAAACATGGTTGGTTTTTGTCAACCTATCCCTTACCTCATAAAAAACTGTTCTGGTAGAGAATCCATGCTGCAGACTGTGTTTTGCAAAAGTCTTATTCAAATGCTTACAGACTTTTACTACTGATGTTTAAAGCTGCAAGAAAAGTAATATTTTTAATGGTCAAGTAGAAGGATTACATTCTT
Source organism: Herpailurus yagouaroundi (assembly GCF_014898765.1). Classification (NCBI taxonomy): domain Eukaryota; kingdom Metazoa; phylum Chordata; class Mammalia; order Carnivora; family Felidae; genus Herpailurus; species Herpailurus yagouaroundi. The sequence continues at coordinate 56,255,307 of NW_024412403.1, read as the reverse complement.
TTCCCCCACTATAAAAATATATATGATCATTAAAGAAATAGTTGGAATAGTTGAAATAGTTGTAAAAGAAAATGAAAATTACATAGTTTGACCATCCAAAGTCACTATCTACATTTTAATATTTTACTTTTTCCAGCATACATATATTTTACCAACTTGTAATCATACTGGATAAATGTTCTACATTATGGTTTTCACCACTGAGCACTATATCAAAAGCATCTTTCATGTGATATTATACTCCTAGTATGTATTCTCAATGGTTACACAAGAATTGGCTGACTGGGGTTTCCTAGACCATTAATTTATAGATGGACATTTAGATTGTTTCCTATTTTACCTTTATGATTATTCTAAGAAATTCTCATAAGTAGAATTTCTCAGTCAAAAGACAAATATTTTAAGCCTCTTGGTGCATACTGCTAAATGACTTCCCCAGAAGTTTATGCTAATTTATTTTCCACAGAGTACATGAGCTTCTGTTTAATGCAATCTTCATTAACACTAATTGTTTTGTTTTCTTTATTCTAAAGGTAACATTTAGCCACCTTCCCCCAAAATCATGATTCTATGTCTTCATAAAATAGGAAAGGTGAGATGTACACTCTCTGGTTCAAATATCAATGAATATTGTGGATGTTACCTGAAAGAAAAAAAAAAACTGCCACCACACAAATGAAAATAAAAAGAATATCCATTTGTACATCTATTTATATAACTCTCTATTCAATTATTCCAAGAGTAACTCTTCTAAAATTAGTCACATTTACACCCAGATGTTTATAGCAGCACTACCTACAATAGCCAAATTATGGAAGCAGCCTAAGTGTCCATTGAGAGATGAATGGATAAAGAAGAGGTGGTATTTGTATTTGTATACAAGGGAATGTATACAAGAATGTATACAAGGGAATATTATTCATCCATAAAAGAGAATGAAATCCTACCATCTGCAATGACATGGATGGAGCTAGAGAGTATTATGCCAAGAGAAAGGCAAATACCACATGACTTCACTCAAATGTGGAATTTAAGAAATAGATGAGCAAAGGAAAAAAAGAGAGACAAACCAAGAAACAGACTCTTAATTACAGAGAACTGATGGTTACCAGAGGGGAGGTAGGTAGGGTTAGGTAGGTGATGAGGATTAAGGAGTGCACGTGTTGTGATGAGCACCAGGTGATGTATGGAATTGCTGAATCACTATACTGTACACCTGAAATAGAACACTATATATTAACTAGAACTAACAAAACAAAACAAAACAAACCCCACTAATAGCATGTGTAATATACAGCCGTAAGTTAGATCAGCAGAACTTTTGAAGGCCCATTATTAAAATGCAGTTCAGCATAGGTAATTCGCAAATAAAGAAAACATGTTCCACAAGATCATTTGCAAGTCACCTATGCATTCAGATTGTATTTACTCAAAGAAACACTATTTTACATGATACTGACTCTCCCTTAGAAGCCAGAAAAAGCCAACCAAACATGTAGAAAAGAAGTAACGGCTGGACCTGAACCTTCATAAGCCTTGAGGCCTGAGTATCCTGTCATTAGTGAGCTTAATAGGGAAGGGGGCAATTTGGTCCCTGACTAAAAGAAGTCCTGGGAGATCATCTGCAAAACTAATATTCCTAATTATGATACTGCCTGTAGATATTTTCTATATTTGACTCACACCAGCTCTAAGTTACAAAGGTAAGGGTAATTCTCTCAACAATCCAATGGATACTTCCTAATCAAAACACAAATGCAAACATTTACACACACACACACACACCCATCTGATTTCTTCGTTTACTAACAAGTGTTGGCAAGGATGTGGACGCAAGGAACCCTCATACACTGTTGGTGGGAGTGTAAATTGGTGTAGCCACTGTGGAAAACAGTATGCAGGTTCTTCAAAAAATTAAAATTAGAAATACCATATGACCCAATAATTCTAAGTATTTACTCAAAGAAATTAAAAACATTAATTTGAAAAGATCTTTGCACCCCTGCAGCATTATTTACAATAGCCAAGAAATGGAATCAATCCAAGTGTCCACCAATAGATGAATGGATACAGATGTGATATATATACATAAACACACTGAAATATTATTCAATATTTGAAAAGGACGAGATCTTGCTATTTGTGACAACATGGGTGGATCTAGAGGGTATTAGCTAAATGAAATAAGTCATTATTTCATTCAAACAAATGAATAAACAAAAAACAGAATCAGACCTATAAATACAGAGAACTGATGGTTGCCAGAGGGAAGGGGATAAGACGCATGGGCAAAACGCATGAAGAGGAGTAGGAGATATAGGCTTCCAGTTATGGAATAAGTCACAGGAATAAAAGGCACAGCATAGAAATATAGTAAATAATACTATAATAACATATCATGACAGATGGCAGCTACGCTTGTGATGAGCATAGCATAACCTATAGACATAATGAATCATTATGTTATACACCTGAAACTAACATAACATTAAATGTAAACTATACTTTTAAAAAAAGGTTAAAAAATAAATTTTCTCATTTAAAAGACAGTTTTCTAACACCTCTTAGTTTCTTGCCCATCCCTAACAAAAATGTCTTACTGTCAGTATATCTCACCTATGCAGAATCCAGTTCTCCTAGATATTTTATAGTTTTACTCTTATTTTTAAAAACTCAGTAAGCAAATATGTCAATTTAAATTTGCATTCTTTGTTCAATACCAATGAAAGATCTAACCTAACACTAATGATGAAGAGGTTGTTATTCTCTCACACTAGATCAGATCTGTTTCATCTCTTCAATAAAGCTGTATAAAAAAGGACGTGGCTTTGGGAATTCTAGGACTGTGATCAAACTGCTTTTCTTTTATAGCTTCTATAACCTCCCTGCTTATTTTAATAAAAAGTTAGGCATTATCTCACAGATTATACAAAAGCACACCTTTTCTAGACAAAGCAGTCCCCCTCATTTCCAGAATTTAAAAGCCCAGACACAGATACCTCCCCCTCTGATAAGCTCTCCTTCAGTCAGTTGTTTGCACAGATCACAAGGCTGAAAAGGGAAGAAAGTCCTCTGGCAACAAGGTAGAGAAGATGGAAGGCCTCTGCTAAGCTATTCAGTGCTCAGCTTGAAAAAGAAAAGGATATAGTATTAATTAATAAATCAGAAGATATTTGGAGCCTGAATTAAGAATTAAGAAAAGCTAATGGCTTTTTTAGTCTGCTTAGAAATACAACCTGAGATGAATCTCTGTGGTGAAAGGTTTTCCAGGAGAATATCATCAACCCCATCATTTCCCCAGGAGCTAAGCAGATCATGTGTGGCAAACCCTACTGCAATAGCAGCAGCCGCGGTGACGGTGGCACTTTACAGCCTTTGCTGGGAAGGAAGGCGTAAGTGCCTAGCAACAGAAAGGAAGTAGCCAGCCCGAAACATTAACACACTGCTTCTAAAATAATCCAGAGGTTCTTACCATTCTAGAAGAGGCTGAAGGAAACCTTTAAAATCAGGGTTAACATGGGATAAAGGATGAATCTGGTTTCCCCTGGTGTGTTCATCTCAACAGGCTTTCCCTGTCAGCAAGAAACTAAAAATTTACCTCCCTTCCTGGAACTGAGGGATTGCTTGTCCACAGGAACCTATTCAGATGCTGGCTAATTGATCAGAGGGCAAGTTAAAGGTCAGTGTCAATTTCTAGCACACCTTTATCCACCAAGCAAAATGATCTTATCCACAGGCTGTTTTACTGGTCAAAAACAAAGTCCTGCCATCTTTATCCTTATCCAACAGTAAAATGCCTTTCTTACTGCTCCCTCTGAGCTCCCAGCTCCCTCTTATCTACTGAAATTGTACCAAACTTTTTTTAATCGCAAAAGTATTCCACCTCCCCCTACTTTTAAAGGTGGCTTATTCACAACAAAGCAGGCACAGTTTTGTTTCTAATTGTTTAATCATTCATTCAAATGTTTACCTTACAGCACTTGTCACCTCAACATTATAAAAGCACACTGTTTTTTAAATCTACTCGACTGCTCATCGTAAGTCATCTGACCAAGTTAGAGGCTCTAACTAGCCAAAAAGTTCACATTTCAGTGTGTGGGTAGATAGATGTCCCATGGATTTACTACTCTTGTCAGTTCTGGCCCTTACAGATCACACAATGCCAGATGGAAAAAGGGAGTTATCGTGTGCAAAAACATTAAAATTCAATTCATTTTTCTCAATGCTATTAGTTTGAAAACAAAATAATATAAGTTATTTTTCAAGAGAGAAATTCAGTTGTGAGAACTTCTCTTGTGCCCACTAAATCTGGGTTCCTCAATCTTGACACTATGGACATTTTAGGCTAGATGAAGCTTTGTTATGGGAAGATATACTCTGCATTTTAAGGATGTTTTGGAGCACCGCTAGCTTCTACCTCATAGGTGCCAAAAGCAACTCTCTCCCACCTCTCAGGTCCATTGTGAAAACCAAAAGTGTTTCCAAGCACTGCCAAATGTCCCCTGGGGGACAAAATGCCCCAGTTGAGAACCACCTAAATGATTTAAAATGAAAAGAGCCTGGGTGGCTCAGTTGGTTAAGCGTCTGACTATTGATTTCGGCTCAGGTCAAGATCCAACGGTTTGCGAGATAGAGCCCTGCGTCTGGCTCTGTGCTGACAGTGTGGAGCCTGCTTAGGATTCCTGGTCTCCCTTTCTCTCTGCCCCTCTCCCACTCTCTCTCTCAAAAATAAACAAACATTAAAAAAAAATACAAAGGTTAATTGAGTAAACACATAACAGATTGTTCTGAGGAAGAACACTAAGACTATCCTGGTATTATGTAATATTTACAATCATTTGTCTACAAGAAAGAAAAATGACATAAAGTACCTCATTTAGATTTCATATCAATGTCAAAAGTTGAGAGATTGCATAGCACTGGTAGTTAAGAGCACAAAAAATATTGGAATACTCCTGCAAGGGTATACAGAACTGCTTTGATACACATTAGCTATGCAACCTTGCTTGAAACTAATTAACATCTGTGCTTCAGTTTCCTCATCTGGAAAATAAAGATGGGACCCACTTTAGGTTCCTCAAAAAATTAATAGAACTACCCTATGACCCAGCAATTGCACTACTAGACATTTATCCAAGGGATATAGGCATGCTGTTTCGAAGGAACACGTGCGCCCCAACGTTTACAGCGGCACTATCAACAATAGCCAAAGTATGGAAAGAGCCCAAATGTCCATCGATGGATGAATGGACAAAGATGTGGTATATATGCACAATGGAGTATTACTCGGCAATCAAAAAGAATGAAATCTTGCCATTTTCAACTACATGGATGGAACTAGAGGGTATTATGCTAAGCGAAATTAGTCAGAGAAAGACAAGGATCATATGACTTCACTCATGAGGACTTTAAGACACAAGACAGATGAACATAAAGGAAGCGAAGCAAAAATAATATGAAAACAGGGAAGGGGACAAAACATAAGAGACTCTTAAATATGGAGAACAGAGGGTTACTGGAGGGGTGGTGGGAGGGAGGATGGGCTAAATGGGTAAGGAGCATCAAGGAATCTACTCCTGAAATCATTGTTGCACTATATGCCAACTTGGATGCAAATTTAAAAATAAATAAAAAACAAAACAAAACAAAAAAGATGGTACTTGCTTCACAGGGTCATCAAGATTAAATGTTTAAAATATGTAATAGAACAAGACCTAGCACATAGTAATTACTATGTGTTACTATCATCCCTTCATTATCATCAACAAATTTTGTTTAAATTTGTAGCAAAATCAGTTTTTTCTTCCAATTCTCTACCTTGATGGAGAATTGCTACCATATGGAAAGGAAATAATGAGATTAAGAGCTGGGACAAAAAACACATTTTTCAAATATATCCCACATGGCACAAATGCAGCTTAGTTTGCACATTTGGCATCTTGGGTTTTTCACATCAGCACATATGACACATGTCATATTCCTTAAACAGTATGATATACCATTGTATAAATGTATCATTTCACCAGACAACTATTGATAAACACTTCCTCTCTGGTCTTCCCTTTTTTTCTTTTGCTATTACTAACAATGCTGCAATAAACAACCTTGAACATGCAACTTGGTAAAATCTTGATAGTTATTTTAAAAAGCTGGATTTACAGGACACCTGGGTGGCTCAGTAGGCTGAGCGTTCAACTATTAATTTCGGCTCAAGTCATGATCCCAGGTCATGAGATAAAGCCCTATGTCTGGCTCTGCACTAAGTGGAGCCTGCCTGAGATTCTCTCTCTCTCTCTCTCTCTCTCTCTCTCTCTCTCTCTGCCCCTCTCCCCCACTCACACTCGCTCGCTCTCTCAAAACAAGAACAGAAAAGTTGGTTTACGACATCAGCACTGAATTACAGAAGTATTTCAGAAGTTCATTGGTCTGTTAGCAAAGCAGGTCTCTGACACTGCTTGTTAACACTTCTGCTAGATTTTCCCAAAAGAATTCCAAAAAATTCCTTAGAGATGTGAGATGTTTTGCTCCATATGAGTAGTCATTACTTCAAGGCTTAAAACATTATGAAGAGGATGCTTTCTAGGAATAAGGCAAGACATCAGTAATGGGAGTTTCCTTATAACCAAAATTTTAAATATTATTGATCTGATTATGTTTACTATGCAAGCAGCAACAGCCATTCTTGGTGGCTTTTAAAGTAGAGGCTCTATGACTCTAGCACTCTGAAAGTCTTTATTACTCAAGTGTGAGCTCCAGGTAGACAAGAATTGCTAGGACCATCAGGTTAGACTCACACAGGTTATACCATTATTTTGTTACTGTGTTAAGAGTGAACACAATATATTGATTATTTGGTTTTCTAATTTTCCATTAATTTCTTCCATTTTTTTATCTGACTTCCTGGCAAGGCCACAAAATGAACATACCTAGCTAGACACAAGTAGCCAAAACATTATTTTACCGCAAAGAAAAAATAGTTTGTTTAAGGCAAACTCCAGGACTCATGGATAATGGTTGGAAAATCGTTGCAAAAGTTATCATAAACTGAAGAGCATTCTTGCCCTAAAAGATCAGGGAATTCACTGTCATACCTCAGCTCGTCATCTTGAAAAAAATCATTATTAGCACTGTCTGGCAGCTTATATCAGAAAGGAAGAACCCTGCAATGTACACCCAGCACCCTTCCTTATAAATCTGCCAAAATAGGAAATATCCTTGTCAAAACCAGCATCTTGTCAGGAGTAGGTTTGTTTTTTGTTTGGAGAAGGTTTTTAATTTTCCTCAGACCCTCAGACCTATCCAGTTACTTCAAGACTTAGCAAACCTAAAGAACATATATTAATTTGTTTTTAATATTTGGAATGTACCTATAATGAATACGCACAGGTTAGGATTTACCTGGGGAAAAAAATCCGGATATTAAAATACCCATCAGTTTCCTTTTATTTACAGGTAACACTGCGAAAATCACACTGTTCAGAAACACAGCTAGAAACCCTTGGAAGGAGCATGTTACCACTAAGCAAATTTTCCAAAGCAGAATATTTTCAGCAATGTTGTCATTACTGTTATTAGACAATGATGAGAAAAAGGAAACAAGACAGAATGTTGACACATGACACATGTAGAGATGATAATCAAGCAGGAAGTAGAGTATATAATATGCACTTGACTCCTCACCACCAATGACAAGGCCTACAATACCCAAATCCAGACTGATCCACCAATGTAAGAAGACTCATTATCTCAGAAAGACATATATTTGTAAGAAGAGTTTAGCTGAGAAGGTAGGTCAAGGTTTGGTTATGAAGAATTTTCTCTCATAAAATTAATTGGGTGTAAATAACTGTGGTTTCATCAAAAATAAGATTAATTTTCATCAGCTCCTATGTGTCTGGCTCTAGGCTAAGTACCTATGTACAGTGAATACACATCTGATCCTCACACAACTGTGAAATAAACATTACTGTAATTCATTTTAAAAAGTAAGCAACTGAGGGATTTAGAGTTCATATTGCTAACAAATTAATAAAAGCAGAAATTCAGGCCCAAGTTTCACTAACTGCAAATTCCATATTCTTTCCACTAGGTCCCATTAAGTGCAATATTTAACTATTTAAGCGTGGTGTTCAATTTTGAGCTAAACCGAGTAATATGCATAAAGACAAACACTTAGAAACAAAACTATTTATGTGACCTTACTGACTAGTAATGATACTGTAAAGATAATCATGACATCTGATAATTTCATAATATATTATTCTCATTAGTTTTTGCTAAGAAAATCCATTTGTTCAAGAAAACAATTCAGAAAAATGCCAGTACTACACGTGCTACTAAAATGAACAATAATTAATATGTGTTTAAATGCTCTGTTAAGGTTAACAATTTTGGAGAAGTCTCCAAATTTTTTTTGATCACCATGTATCTAAAGCAATAAGTCTGAGAATACACTGACAATACATGAAAAGCAATTCATTTATGAATTATATAGATATTACTATAATATAAAATAAAAAAGAATGATCTCAAAATAAGTAAAAATTTCTAATTGTTCCCACACCCTGATAGCTTCATATATCCCAAGGTGTGCATATTCCACTTTGGATGCCACTATCTTAGAAAATGGTTCCACATTTTAATTAAAGAAACAGAACATAATAATATCTTTCATGAACATAGTAATATCTACTTTCTGAAAGACTGGAAGTTTAAAAATGAGATATGCAAAGGACTTGGCTCTGTATAAAGTAGGTCTTCAATAAATACTATAGGTAAAAATGATTATTGTATCTTAATTGAAAATAAAATTATGTCACTTACCTTTATCTGCAAAATTGGGATTCAGAAACAATGGATAATATTTATGTTTAAAAAAAAAGGCAACCTTCTGATACTGAGATATGAAATTAGATGTGAAATTGGGGTAAAAAACATTTACCCAAATTACCCAAACCATGTACTTAAACTAAAGTTGAATTCTGTGAAATGTGCATGGAAAAAAAAAACAAAAAAAAAACAAAAAAAAACAGGAATTGTTTGAAAAGTGAAAAAGTTAATTTTATGGTTTGGCAAATCATTTAGAGGTAAGTTGAATTTTAACACTTGATTGGGAAAAGAAACAGGAAGAATAATTGAAAAGAGAGCAATTTTGGCTTAACAGGTTTTTTGCCTTTGTGTTGAGGGTAACATTTCTCAAAAATCAAAGTTGACATTAATTCTACAGACTTAGTTTTCTGGCTCTGCATAAAGGGCAAAATCAATTTAATATTAATATTTGAATATTTGAATATTTAATATTGTTTTAACTACAGTAGAGACAAGGTATCCAAATGAGTCCATGCCTAGACCTCTGCCAATTTTCTACCACTAGATTTCTTTGCCTTGAATCTTTGGAACCCGGGCCAATAGAACTTTTGTTCTACCTGCTATTTATGCATACTTAATAATCTCCTAATTTACATCTGGCCTCACATCTCCACTGAATAGAAGCTCCACAAAGTCAGGAATTTTTTTTTTTTAATCCCTCTGCTATATATCTGCAGAGCCTACAACAGAACCTGGTACACTTCAAGCACTCAATATTTAATTTAAAGAATGAAGCCACCTTTCTTCTGAATACCGCAAGTCCTCAGAAGGCAGAAGACGGAGCTTGTGTGTAAATTAAGACTGCCTTCTCTGCCAACCTGAGCCCTTCTTTACAGGTCAAAAGTAGCCCATATACTACTGTAAAACTATCCCTGCAGACAACCATGGAATCAAGACAGGGCCTCTGTCTTCTGGCAGCTACTCAGTGTTCTTTGTTGTTTCCTCTAAATATTTAAGTACCCTGTGGTTTAGTTTTTCTATCCACACTCACCTTTTATCATTTAGGTTCAAGGCTTTAAATTTTTACCTTTAGCCTTGACCTCTCCCTTAACTACAAATAATATATTCGACAGCCCATTCAGCATCTCCTGGATGTCTAGTAGATATCGAAACATAACTGAAACTGAGCTCTAGATACTGCCTTCTCCCCACAAAATGGCTGAAGCAGAGCCACTCAGCCAAGCCAGGTCTAGATCAGACTAACTGCAGTCAACTCAAAGTCTGGTGAGCAAGAAATAAATGCTCACGATTTATAACCACTGAGTTTTGAGGTGATTTGCTATGCAGCAAATACTGAACAATATGCCACACTGTCTAAAATTCCAACACTCCATCTTGACTGATACTTCCTTTCCCTCTTCCCTTTATTTTCCTCCATAGCACTTACTACATTCGTACATTTTATTTATAGTTCTTATTTGTTGTCTATGTCTCCCGTTAAAATAAAAGCTCCACCTGGATAGAAATTTTTTATCTGATTCACTGCCATAACCCCAGTACCTGGAAATGTACTTACCACTCAAGCACTCATTAAATGTATGGTAATTAGCTCTGTGTTCACACTGTTGGTATAATTCTCATACTACAACATTCAGTATTCTATAAACTCTGCACTTCTGTCACAAATTCATATCTTCATTCAGTCTGATTTATATAACAGGACTTAAGCTCTGGTCATGAGACATTAAAAACTTTCAGGAGGGCCTAGGTGGCTCAGTTAAGCATCCAACTCTTGATCTCAGCTCAGGTCATGATCTTACAGTCGTGAAATCAAGCCCTCCATAAGGCTCTATGCTGGGCATGGATCCTGCTTAAGAATCTCTCTCTCCCTCTCTACTACTCCCCTGCTTGTGCATGCTCTCTCTCGCTCTCACAAAAAATAAACGTTTTTAAAAATTCCACTTTATGGGGTGCCTGGATGGTTCAGTCAGTTGAGTGTTCCAACTCTTGGTTTCGGCTCCAGTCATGATCCCAGGGTCATGGGATCTGTGCTGAGCATGGAGCCTGCTTGAGATCCTCTATCTCTCCCTCCCTCTGCCCCTCTTCCCAGCTAGCACTCTCTCTCTAAAAAAATCTATTTTACTCTTAAAGGTATGCTAAGTTTTTCTAAAAGAAATAAAGGAGCTAGACAGCCCTAATACTGAGTTCTAAGATCCTAAGCAATTTTTTTTAACTCCCTTTAATATGTTTCTGGAACTATAAATTAGGGAAAATGTCTGTGCAAATACAAAGGATGTCAATAAAAAAAATCTATGGAGAAAAGGGATTTTAAGCCAAACCTTGAAGATATTAATATTTTGCCCTAAAAAATGTGTTCCTATAGTACTCTCCATTTCTCTTAATAACACTTACTCTGATTTGTGTAACAGAATCTAAGCTCTTTGAGAATGAAGGAATATTCATATTTAAAAAATTTTTTACCTGGTTGGTCAAACTAATTTAACTGGCTTTTTTTCTTTTTTTAAGTAAAATACAGGAGCACCTAGGTGGCTCAGTGGGTTAAGTGTCTGACTCTTGATTTTAGCTCAGATTATGATCTCATGGTTGTGAGATCCAGGCCCCACATCAGGCTCCTCACTGAGTGTGGAGCCTGCCTGGGATTCTAGATACCTCTCCCTCTATCTTTCTCTGTCTCAATATAAATAAACAAACAAATATTTAAAAAACATAAAAGTGAAATGCAGATGCTCACTTTAGCTACTATCCTTTTAAAATCTGTGGGCATAAATGTCCTTTATAAAAAATATATATGTAAATTTGATAAGCCTTAAACCTTAAAAAAAAAAAAAATAAGGGAAAATATGTACATGGATGGAATTAATAAACCTAAATGTAAAATTAGTGATTCTGACAAAAAAGGAAAAGAGTAAAGTTGGTTCTTGAAAAGCTGAATGAAGTAGATAAACCCCTAGAAGTTTCCAGTAAGGAACTTTCCGTAAGGAAAAATATAGGTAACATTTAAATGAAAAAGGAAATTTAAAACTACAATGAAGAGATTAAGAAAATTACTAGAATACTGATGCAACTTCATATCAAAATTTCTTTAAATCTAGGGCACCTGGGTGGCTCAGTCAATTAAGGGTCCAACTTTGGCTCAGGTCATGATCTCACCGTTTGTGAGTTCGAGCCCTGCATGGCGCTCTGTGCTGACAATTCAGAGCCTGGAGCCTGCCTCAAATTCTGTGCCTCCCACTCTCTCTGCCCCTCCCCTGCTCACACGCGCACTTTCTCTCTCAAAATAAGTAAACATTAAAAAAAATTTTTTTTAATTCTTTAAATCTAGAGTTGCTATATTAGAATATTTTTATTTCCAAACCTAAGGAAAGGTGGAAAAAATGATCAGATCTATAACCATATTACCAATTCAAATATTTTCAAAAGATCTACCACTAAATCAGCTACTTGATTTTATAGGCCAGTTGTATACAATCTACAAGGACCACCTGATTCCTATGTGATTCTCATTCTGTAGCACAGAAAAAAAGATTAAACATCCAATTCATTTTTCAAAAGTTCACAAATTCCAAGAGAAAAGAAAACATTAATGCAAAAATTTTAAATACAAAATCCTGAATAAAATATTTGCATCATAGCAAATACAAGTTTTGTTACTATAATCTGTATGACCTTGGGCAAATTATTTCACCTCTCCTTAGTTTTTTCACCTGTAAAACGGAGATAATAGTACCTAAAGTATGAAGTTGTTATGAAGATTAATTAGTAAGTACAAAATTCTTAGAATAGTGCCTGGCTTCTAACAAATGCTCAATAAGTGTTAGCTATTATTATCCCAAGAACAAAAAAGCAACACAATACATTGCATTATCATGTCAAAGTGGAAAATGTGATCTATAAACATAAGTATTTGATAATGTTTTTACGTAGACGCTTTGGCAAGTCTTTAAGTACAACAGGTATAAAGGGCAATCTAAACATTTGAAAGACTACTACAAGCCAATAGCACAAATTATACTAAGTGTTAAAATACTGGTCATTCCCATTCAATTAAATCATAAGACAAAGATGTTCAGTATCACCATGATTATTCCAATTTGTTTTTGCACTAATGAAATAAAGACAACATATACTGGACATGATGAAATTATTATTTATAGATGATATATAGTGAGAAAGTCTAAGAGAGTAAGCAAAATTCTATAAAAACTAATAAATTTTAGTCAGGGTCTGGATAAAAGATGTATCAAAATCAGCATCTTTTTTTTTTTTACAGTAGCAATACCAAATTTTAAAGGAGAAAAAGAGAACCCGCTCACATTAACAAAAATTATGCAATGCCCTGGAACAAACTTAATACAAGACTAGAAGATAAATTACATAAAATTTCACTGAACATGAAATACAACCTGAATAGTATTAACTATCTCAGCAGTATCTGTATCTTCTCAGTCACCCCAACTAGAAACTTGGAGTCCCTTCTAGTTTCATGCTTCTCTTCACATCTGAAATAAGTCATTAAATCCTGCCTATTTCACCTACTTATTTCTCCAATTTTTCACCTCTTTGTTATCTCCACTTCAATTACCCCTGGTAATCCTTTGCAAAGACTCAGCAAATTAAATATTCTCATTACTCCTACCCTTATCTTTATCAAAATCACAGGCTGCCCAGTTGCCAATCAACCTAAAACACAAACCTAAATAGATCAGGCCCCAGTTAAAAGCCAAAGATCACCACTGAATTCAATATCAAGAATAAGGTCTTCAGTCATCTGGACCGAGCTTCATCACCATCATCATCACCACTTCCTCCTCCTCCCCATTTTTTGGTGCCTAAAATAAGACGGTTTCTCATATTAGGATGTGCAAGTATCTCTGCCTAAATGTGTTAGGGCTTCTCACAGTTACCATCATGGTACATCCTACTATACTTGCAACATCAATTTTTGAAAACGATTTTTTAAGAAAGACATATTAAAATGAGTATCTTACAGATGAGAATGCAAAATTTGTATCATTACTTATGTTAAAATGAAAGATTGTAAAGAAAGATGGATAATTACTTATGTTAAAATGAAAGAGTGTAAAGAAAGATGGCATTTACAGATAGCAGCTTTGACCTCTTCCCTTGGCTGAGAATGAGTATGAAGATGAGACACTTATCATTATTAGTGAAAAGTCTAACACCAACCAAAAGGTTATCACTGCATTTGCTAATGAACTAAGGTGTAACTAACACCTGCTGAGAAAGTAATTATGCCAGGCAACTGCTCTAAATTCTTGTAAGTTGATTAGCTCATTTTATAATGGTTTGCACCACCTGACATGACCTCATCTTTACTGCTACTCTCACCCTTGCTGTCTACCCTAGTCATAGTGGCATCCTTGGTGTTCCTGACACACATCATGGTCCCACTTCAGAATCTCTGCCCTTGCTTTTCTACTTTTCCCCCTAGAGAGCAGGGCTGTCTCCTTCAACTCCTTGAAGCACTTCCTCAAATATTGCTTGCTCTATCTTGACCTCCCAACTCCCTTCTTCCCAACCACCATTATTCTCCAAGAATAATTCTGCTAAATTTTTTTCTCCATCTCACCTCTGTTACAAGCTGTTTTTTTCCTATCAGACCATAATTTCCATAACATAGGTTTTATTCACTTAAATCCCTAGTGCTTAGACAAGTACCTGGTACACTGTAGGCTCTCAATGATTTCTGATTTATTTAACTTATTGAACAGGTACTACCGTTAGCTGGATTTTAAGAAACTGAAGCAGAGAGAATCTGCCTTATGGTCACATAGTAAAAGGTGGAACCAGAGTTTGTAAACATAAAGCCTGGCTTCACTGGTCAACATAACTGCATGGTGCCTCTAACTTATATGAATTCCATATGTACTACCTATTTAGTACATTTCCCCAATTAGACAGTTGCTTCCCAGCAGGGATACTTCATCATCTTTGTTCTCCTGCGACTTCTAACCCACGTTATACAATCGATAACTGTTTACAGAATGAATGAATGTATATGTACATTACCTATTTTTACATGTATGTCTCAATTGGCTGGATTATTGTAAGCTTGCAAACTAAAAACTTTTAATATAAAAAATCCATTTTAAAACTGTAATGTAAAAACATTTTTTGAACTGACAAAACATGATCCATGACGAATGATTTTAATTAAAACGACATGCGCCTTGCTCTTTCAATTGTTTCCAAACTGGTTTTTAAAGCTTAATTCAATATTAGCATACTTCCAGCAAAAAAAGCTCCAAAACCAGCAACTCATTTCATTACATACACACGCACAATATTATCTCTTACAAAAAACGCAAAGGGCGGTGCCGTGTTTCATAGAAGACACCGAGGCTTAGAAAGCAATGGATCATGCCAAATAAAAATAGATACCTTCACTTACAAAAACTGACGCTAATGAGAACACTCTCCGCAGCAATACCTGGCCCAGAAGTCACCAGGAGCTAGCTTTCTGGAATAAGTTTGACGACTACCTTAAGGGCATGACTACCTCGCCACAGAATCCCAATGGCCCCAGGCTTACTCTGAAAAACAAACATTTCTGGGTAGAAAGGGTGGACGCAGGAAAAATATTTAAAAAGAGGTCCCTCCCAGGCCCCCTCAAAATCTAGAGGCCAAGATTCTCCTCAGAGCTCCTCACCGTGTCTAGACTACGGGGAGGCGACCATTTCTCAGGCAGAGGTTCATGCACAAAGAAAAACCGGCCATCCAGCGTGAAGGCCGAAGAAGCAAACGAAAACTCAGAGCTCTAATGAACACGGACCCCCCGCGCCTAACCGCCCCTTCGCAAATTGAGTCGCAATCGCATTTCTCGCGAGATTTATCGTCTCCACGGGATCTCGAAGTTGAAAGCTCGCGGCTTTTCGAAGCGACGGTGGGTTGAGGGAATGGGTAAAGAAGTTCGGGAAAGGACAGCTTCCAACCCCCTTGAAGAACCCACAGACCCACTAGACCCTCTCGCATCTCCTTTCTTCATTGACAGCAGCTCTCCCAGGGTACCCAGGGACTTCCGAAGCGCTACCGGAACCGGAAGCATCGGGACTTAGGGGGGTGGGGCTGAAAAATCAAAAAAAGCGCCGCGAAAGTTGGAGGCTGGTGCCGGCAGGGTGGTAGTGGCCCCCAGGTGGGGTTGTGGCGAGTGCCAATGGACTCCACCGCCTGCCTGAAGTCCTTGCTCCTGACCATCAGTCAGTATAAAGCCGTTAAGTCGGAGGCGAATGCCACCCAGCTTTTGCGGCACTTGGAGGTGAGGGACTACGGGATGGGGACTAGATAAGCTTCCCTGTAGAAACCCTTAGTTCACGGTGCGGCCGGGGTGTTGCGGCCCCAGCCTGCAAAGGTCTTCCCATCGCTCCCTTAGGTCTCTTTTTGTATTAGTAAGGAAGGCGAAAGTCAGCCTTGAATTCCCACTCTTAACTCCGCCCAAGTTCATCCGCGTTCAGCTGGCTGCAGCTAGAGGGAATAGTGACTGATACTCGAAGTCCTAGGAAGAGGGAGGGTGGGACAAAATGTTGGGGGATTTAGGCTCTTTGGGGATTGGTAGAGGAGAATGTTCGGACCTCTTTCTTTTCCTTCGTTTCTTTGGTTTTTCCATCGCAACAGAGCTCTTGCAGAATACACAGCAATTCTCGAGAGTGAAGGTGATGGGGAGTGATGATTAAAACTTGTTTTATTCCTGTCCCTTAGGCAGCTTACAATCTGAACCAATTGCTTGCTGCTTCTCTTATAACTCATGTTGAACTCGAATTTGAAAAAGAAAATTTTTTTTTAACTTTCCTTGGGTTAAAAAGCAATCAAAATACTAATCATAATTTTTTTAACCAAAATATACTGTTCCCAGTTTTCAAACCTGAATTGCTAAATTGCTTTCACTTTTTCTGTTAGCTCCCACTAATTTATGGCTAGATCACTTATTCACAGCTTTCTGTGTTCCTATTTGTTTTTAGGCTTTTAATCTCATTTCTTGCACATTCACAGAATTCCAACTAACAATAACCTCAGTTTAATTAAAAAAAAAAATTAAGCTCAGCCAAAGCTTATTTTAATTCCATCTGTCACAGCTTCTGTTAACATAGAACTGAACATAATTTTAAAATATATTCTATTATATTTATGAAATAAAGTCTAGATTACAAAGATTAGCAAATTACTACTGGAGAGAAAAGACTGTTGTGAATAGTACAGCAACATCAATCTGGATAACTGTTGTGATACTGGAATGCATTAAATGTTCCTGTTTCCTCCAGCTTCACTGATGCTCCTTCTTATCACTTCAGGTGCCCATCTCCTAAGTACATTTTCTTTTTTCATTCATTACCTCAACAAATCTCTGCAAAACGAATAAAGTGTTAGCTTTTAAATGCTAAAGCTTTGCTTCTCAATTAGAATATAAAAATGTGATAGTGGGCTCCAGAAGCCACAGAGTAAGCAGTTTTATTTAAGAAGTAGGAGTACATCATTTTAAATACTAATCAGAAACATGCCTTGAATCTGAGAGCCATGTTGCAGTGAATTGAAGGAAATTCAAAGAAATTTGAGGCTTAGAAACCGCTTGATACTGCATTCCGGAACTTTTAAGGGTTTTACTGAAAACTCTTTTGCCATTTAGAGAGATAACATACATACAGCACATAATGTGCACTGATCTTAAGTGAAGAGCTTGAGTTTTTATCATACGTATATAGTCAAGTAGGTACCACTTGTTTCATGACACAGAACATTTCCAGTCCCCTATAAGGTTTCTTCAGTGGTCCCGTTTCATAAGGTTCAGATAAGTGGACTCCTATAATATGTACTTTTGTGTCTGGCTTCTACTCTACAAATCTATAAAATCTATTCATGTTGCACATGTGCCAGTACGTTCATTCTTTTTTATTGCTATGTAGGAATTCCACTGTATAAATGGGCAAGAGCTTACATTCTGCTGATGGGCAGTTGGGTTGTTTCCAGTTCTGGGTAGGATTCAGAGCAAATATGTTATAAACATTTTTATATTTTTTTGAGATATATGCACTCATTTAGATACCTAGGAGTGGAATTGTTAGGTCTTTTGGTGGATCTTTGTTCATTTTTTGTTGAAACTGCCACGCAGTTTTCCACCGGTTGCACCATTTTTACCCTCCTACCAGCAATATGTGAAATTTGCTGTCACTCATCCACACAGATCCTTAGTGTTTTCAGATTTCTAAATTTTAACCATTTTGATGGGTGATACTAATGGTGAATATCTTTGTTCATACTTCATGAGAGCAACATCTGAGGATACAAAGAAGTGGCTATCATGTGAAAGGAGATGATTGATTCTGCTATTTTGCACTTCTATATTTTTTCTTTGTAGCCCCATGCAGGACCTGAGCTTTGAATTTTTTTATGATTGGCAGAGCTGGGCTGGTCTCACTTTTGGTGGTTTTTTATAGTGCTAATGTTACATAATGATTATGAGCATGGATTCGGGAACAATGAATTTCAGTTATGCTGTGTCTTGGTGTATGCCTCAGTTTACTCATCTGCAAAACAGCACTTAACAGTTCTTATGAAGATAAAAAGAATTAACATATGTACATAGAACAATGCTTAGGCCAAAGTAAGTGCTAAAATTAGTTATTACTAAAATCTGTTTGCATGAAAACATCCAAGTAAAGAAAATTTGTAAAGTGGTTTTTACGTTTTACCTTGTAATAAATATTACATGTTGGAGTACTTATGCTGTTGAAATACAGGTCTTGTCCTGAGGCAAATAGTTTTTAAAGCAGAAAATGTCTTTATCTTCTAAAGGACCAGCTTTATATAAGTAAGCAAAAGGGCAATAAGAAGATTCCTTACCCCCAAATATCTACCAAATTTTTTTGTCTTTTCAAATTTACTTTAATGTTTTTTGTTTTTTGTTTTTTACTTTAATGTTGAAACTCTTCAGGGGCACCTGGGTGGCTTAATCAGTTAAGCAACCAACTTCATCTCAGATCATGATCTCACGGGCTCATGGGTCTGAGCCCTGCATTGGGCTCTGCACTGACAGTGGGCATCCTGCTTGGGATTCTCTCTCCCTCTCTCTGTCTCTCTCCTACTTGTGCGCTCTCTCTCCCTCAAATAAATAAATAAACAACAACAAAAATATTCCTTAGGAATAAATATCCTGAAGCTTTCTTATCAGCAAAGCTTTAGAAGAAAAACTGACATCTGGGTGAGGAAATAAAAGAGAGATATAGAAAGGAAGGATTCCTGCTTAGACCTTTTAACAAAAAAAATTTTTATCTAATTCTAAAATAACTTTCCATCTTTATAGAAAAGATACTTATTTTTACAATAGGCTTTTAATAACATTCAAAAAGCATTTTGAAAATACATGGCTGACAACTGTTTTTGGCCTTCAATCTCAGCTTTACCTTTTCAGGGGGAAAAGGAGAGGGTGGTTTATAGAGTTTTAAGAGGGGAGTAAAAAAGTTGAATAACCCAAAAGAAAATTTGTGCCTGACCTGACTACTTGAAATAATTTTCTAAATTTTTTTTAAATTTATTTTTGAGAGTGAGAGCATGCTCGCAAGTGGGAAGGGTTAGAGAGAGAGGGAGACGCAGAATCCCAAGCAGGCTCCAAGGTCTGAGCTGTTAGCAAAGAGCCCCACGTGGGGCTCAAATTCATGAACTGTGAGATCATGACCTGAGCCGAAGTCGGACGCTTAACCGACTGAGCCACCCAGGTGCCCCTAAAATAATTTTTTTTAACTTCCCTTTTTGTCATCTCTAACTTCTGGGCTCAGCAACTGTCTTTGGAGGGAACAAAAGGAGTGATCACATAGTTAATCCCATAGGTAAGCCTTTGGATTTAGCTAGTTTTCACTTTGCATTGTCTCCCTTAAAAATAGGTGGAGTGCATATACTGGAACTTACTGACTCAATAAATATGTTGGTAGTAGAGTGTTGATTTAAACCCTATGACTTAATAGAGTGTTCTGTGTAGTAAGGGTAAGTATTGCTGGGTTGTCAAAGTTTGCCAGCTTGTGAAATAAAAGTATAAAAGACAATAGGATAGTGTAATAGGCAAACCTAACCTAGTTGGTGGAAGAGGGTTAGCTTCAGGCAGAAACGGATTAAAACTCAGATCTGAATGATTATATTAGCTAGTGAGAGAAGAGATGGGTAATTTTCCAGGCAGAGGGAACAGCATTTATGACTTTTCTAAATTGGGAAAAAGCGAGGCAGTGGTACTTTGGAAGAACTGAGTTCTTGTTTGAAGTGGAAAAGAGATGCAAATTGCCAAATCTTAACTAACACATTTTAATGACTGTTTTGTAGGTAATTTCTGGGCAGAAGCTCACACGATTGTTTACACCAAATCAGATACTACCAAGCGAATGCTTGAGCTGCCTTGTGGAGCTACTTGAAGACCCAAGCATAAGTGCACCACTGGTCTTAAGTATCATCAGCTTGCTGTCTCAACTAGGTAATGTATTTAGTTTCTCTTTTCCAGTTTTTAGAAGATGTTGAATTTAATATTTTTAAAAGGTGGATTTAGTTATAGTATTTTTTGGAGAATGATTCGCATTCAAAAGATTTCTTCCTTGTGGGACCTTTCAAAACTATTTTGCGTTATGGATCCCTTGTAAAGAGAATATTGTATGCATCCATTCTTAAAATTATTGGAACAAAGAATCTGAAGTATATCAAAGGTTCAGTGGTCTACAGAAAAGAATACCTTGAGACATGCTGGCCTACTTTTGAATTAAAAAAAAAAATACATGCACATATTACCTCGGCTAACTACATCACTCGGAAAAGTCATAGCTAGCGATGAAAAAAATCACTCTTTTTCGATAGGCTACACTGAACTCAGAGCTAAGGGTAAAAATGTAGGTGTTGCTTTTTCTACTTCTATCTTTAGTTTTTAAATTTTCATTTAATGGGTACTTTTTTTTTAATGTGTGCTTGCGAGTTGGGGGGAGATAATTCTGAGTGTGATTATAAAATTAATACATGCTTATTATGAAAAAAAATCTCAGTGATCCAAAAATATTAACATAGACCAACATGCCCAGTAGGACTTTCTGTGATGATAGAAATATTCTATATGTATATTGTTTGTTATAGTAGCCATTAGCCACATTAAGGCTATTGAGCGTTTGTAGTGTGAGTAGTACACTGAAGAACTAAATCTTTAATTTCAATTAATCTAAATTTAAATAGCCACTGTGGCCCAGTATCTCTCAAGTTAGTACAGATACAGAGTAAAATAGAATGAGTCTTTATTCATCACCACCTCCTCATCATTTCTATGTTGGTGGATAACATTCTTAAGAGTTTGACAGGTGTCTTTCTAGATATTTTCTTTTTTTTTTTTTAATTTTTTTTTTTAACGTGTATTTATTTTTGAGAGAGAGAGGGACAAAGTGTGAGCCGAGAAGGGGCAGAGGGAGAAAGGGAGACACAGAATCCGAAGCAGGCTCCAGGCTCTGAGCTGTTAGCACAGAGCCAGACATGGGGCTCGAACTCACAAACCATGAGATCATGACCTGAGGCGAAGTCCGGCACTAACCAATTGAGCCAGGTGTCCCTTTCTAGATCTTTTCTATTCTATAACAGATAATTTTGGTTATTTTTTTAAAAATGGTGTTGTAGAGCATCAGATTTTTCTTTTTTTTCACTTATCTTAGCTATCTTTCCATGTTGTTATCTAATAGCTGCTTTGTACCACACTGTGGAGTACTATAATTTATTCAGCTATGCTCCTAATGGTGGAAACTAATGTATGCTCTTTTTCAAGTTTTTTTTGCTATCAGAATCAATAGTGCAATGAACATTTTATGGATTTTTTGGTCAAATATTAGTATATTTCTGTTGAGTTAATTCTCAGAATTTTCAGGTCATTTTTCAATTTGATGATTGTTACTAAATTACTTTCCAAAAAAGCTATGCTAATTCTAATATCCACCAACCTTTTGTGTGAGAATGGCAGTCATTTTCAACATTTAAATATATTAGAAATTTTTAAAGTTACAGTCTTTTTTAAGTTTTACTTTTTAGTTAATAGACTTTTATTCCTTAGAGCAGCTTTAAGTTACAGAAAAATTGAGATGATAATCTTTTAACTGCAAAATTTCTGCAAGTATGTAAAGCAAGTTTTTCCCTTAAATTAGTCTACATAGAAAAATCATTTGTTTATTGACAGAAAAGGAAAAGCTTATACTCCCTTCCCTTTTACAGCTCATACTATTTCTTTGATTAAACTTTTGAATTGGAAAGTAATTATAAGTAAAATAGCCATATCATACTTGATAAGTAACTTTAATACAAAATAAACTTAAAGATTATTTCTCTTTTATTCATGAAAACCATGAATAAAAACATTTGGTGCCATTTTGGGGCACCTGGTGGCTCAGTTGGTTAAGCGTCTGACTTTGGTTCAGGTCATGATCTCATGGTTTGTGAGTTTGAGCCCCGCATCAGGTTCTGTGCTGACAGCTAGCTCAGAGCCTGGAGTCTGCTTCAGATTCTGTGTCTCCCTCTTGAGAGAGGGAGCCCCTCCCCTGCTCGCTTGCTCGCTCGCTCTCTCTCAAAAAAAAAATTAAAAAACATAAAAAAAATTTTTTTTTTAAATATTTGGTGCCATTTTATCTTAACTTACAGCTGTAGACAATGAAACCAGAGACTGTCTTCAGAACACATACAACCTGAATAGCGTGCTGGCAGGAATGGTTTGTCGGGGCAGCACTTGCCATGGTGATTCAGTGTTTTTGCAGGTACATACACCCACACAGTACTTTTCACTTAATACTTCTTTTTCCTTCCTTATTTGCAGATCAAAATTCACAGTATCTATTGTAAATTGCTAGCTTATAGCATATGTGCTGGCATAATACTGCATGAATAGGCCCAGTTCTCCCCATTAATAAATTTAAGAGCTGGTTGATTACACATGTACTACTAATTTAAAAGTTTCTAGAGGAGGGAAGCTTATCCACATCCAGCATTATTTTGAAGAGAAACAAATCTACATTATAACTGCTTTGACAGACTTATAAACACAGATGTCAGCATTTTGAGATGTAAGCTATTCGTATTAAAATTGCAAAATGAGTTGGCATCTAGTCTCAGTCAGTTGAGGAAACATTCTACAAAAAAATTGAAGCTATAGATTTAGTTTTATTTAGCATAGACTCGAAGTTCTCATACAGATAATATTTTATTGAACCTAAAGTGCCATCAGTTGCAAGAAAGGAAAACATTACCAATTACACTGACATGCAGTTTTAAAAGTGGCAAAAATATGAAAAAATCTATCTTAGAATTGATGGAATATATATGTTTCAGCTTGCATATTTGTTTAAGATGGTTAAGTGAACGAGGTTGATGACAAGATGCTCTGTTTAAAATAGATTGTGTGGAAATGTGTGGAATCAGGAAATGAACCCTAAAATTCTTAGTAGTCTCACTACTTTATGTTTAAAAATAAAAATGAACCATTTAAGAAATCGAAAAGTTCTTGCTCTAAACTCTGCTTCCTAAAATGGTGACACACTCAGAATATGATTAGGAGTCCATATGAAATGTTTTTATGTTTATATTTATTACTATTTTTTTTTATTCTCAGTGCATTCAACTTCTACAAAGATTAACATATAACATCAAAATTCTCCATTCTGGTGCCAATATAGATGAGTTAATTACATTCCTGATAGATCATATGTGAGTATGCAACCAAACATGTAACCAAATAATTTGTTGATTTATTTTCAAACTAAAACTGTGGAATAGTTCAGTTTTTCTTAGATAATTTTTTCCAGCTTTTTAAATTGAGTGAGACTCTGATTCTTGTTTACTCCTTTTAGATAGTTTCAAGGATCAAGTGCATAAAGCGGCTTTAGTCTTCATAACAGAAATTTATAAAATGAATTGATTTGGACAGAAAACTATCAACCCTGAAAATTGTATGCTTATATTTAATCTTGATAGGAGAATATACTGATGAGATAGCACATGGTCATTCTGTTATTTCCATATTTCTGTGCTACAATTCAATAAGATCATTTAGTTTCAAAACATGAAATAAATGGTCCAAATACTACTCAAAGCTTGACTGTGTTCACATTGTTTTTGCATATAAAAAGGAGTTTAAATGTGAATTACTATCAAAGAGTAATTTAAAATGAACTTAATGCTTTTATCTTTTATTATTTTCCTTAAAACAACAGTCAGTCTCCTGAAGATGAGTTAACAATGCCTTGTCTAGGATTATTGGCAAATCTTTGTCGACACAATCTTTCTGTTCAAACATACATAAAGACTTTGGTAAGAAGTTTTGCGTAAAATCTTTCTTATTTGTGGTGGGTTCTAAACTTACAGAAAATTGTATCCATCTTTTTCTTTAAAAATAGATTAACAAGAATTCTCATGTCTCATGCAGCTGACTCATCAGAATTAAGGAACAATCACATTGACACATAATTAACTTGAAGTATTCCACCCTTTGCACATGTTGTATTTAAGATGATAAGTATTAATAAACGAGTACTAAAAGTTTTCCTTCTCTATAGCATCCCACTATTTCTTGTATTAATTAATAAGAGAAATTCTAAATTATTTTGTGCTAATAGGAAGGATGCACATCACTGGCAATTCCGTTTACCTCAGTCTTCTATTTCCACAAAATTAGTGGCAACTCCGCTAGAAAGATCCATGAATAAATGACTAGCAGTAATCACCAGCCCTTGTGATCACTGAAGGTGAACAAATGAGGTTAACTGAACCACTGTTAGAAATATGTTAAATCAAGAAAGTTCTTTGATTCTTAGTTTGTGAACAGTTTCCCTGCTGTGCAGTACTCAGTATCACCTGTTTCCTGTTGTTAAATTAAACAGTATCTCATTTGTTCATGTACTGGAGGTGCTTTGGAGACAGAAGGTTATCTTGAGCCATGGAAGTGTTTGGGAAAGATAAACATTTCCTCATAGTTCCATATCTTAACATGGGACTCAACTTTCCACTGAGATTGTACCTGCTTTTATTACTATAAGCAATATGGAAAATGTGCCATCTCACTTTTTGAATGATCTATCAAGTTTGATAATGTTAAATAAAAGATTACCTACTCTGTTCAAGATAGACATCCTAAACCAAAATATAATACTAATTTTTGTTTTAATATCTTTTTGAACTTTTTTCTTTCTCAGAATACTGTGAAATCTTTTTATCGAACTCTTATAAGCTTCCTGGCCCATAGTAGTTTAACTGTGGTTGTGTTTGCACTTTCAATATTGTCCAGTTTGACATTAAATGAAGAGGTTGGCGAAAAGGTAAATATGATTTTTTTATTATTTGTGAAATAGTTCTGGAATTTGTATTCTCTGATATTTTAAGTCATTGAGACTCTGTTAAACTTTAGAATGATGTCGACCTACATTTTTTGTATAATATAGTTTTCCTGATTTGTTTTTAAGCTGTTCCATGCTCGAAACATTCATCAGACTTTTCAGCTAATATTTAATATTCTCATAAACGGTGATGGCACACTTACTAGGAAGTATTCAGTTGATCTATTGATGGATCTCCTTAAGAATCCCAAAATTGCTGATTATCTTACCAGGTATGGCTCTCTGACAAATTTTAAGACTTATTGGTATTTCTTTTTTTTCTTTTCAACCAACATATGTTTGTTATTAATAAAACTGCCTTTTCAGATTTAGTGAACTTGGATTCTACTGATGAACAAGGAATAAAATTGAAATATTTTGATGTGCTTTATTCCCAGTCATTTTGCTTTTCGGGTCTGAAATGTAAAAGTGTAAGAATAGGGCAGGTGTGTGTGTTTCTTAGATGAATAAAGTTGTCTCATTCTCTTAAATGTACACATCTTGATTAATCTTTTCCAACACCAGTTTTAAATCTTGACATTAGAATTCTTTGAAAGAATACTGTTACCATAAGAACATTCATGTCAGTGTGTTTGTCCTTTTTTTCTTTTCTGCATAAAAACGGATAACATTATTGTTTGCCTCTGTTGTGTCTTAAGGTAAAATGAGAACACATTTTTTATGCCCATTCTATCTCAGTGACATTTCATGTAATCATTTATCTTTTGAGATCAGTTAGCGACTGTTTTCCAAAGAGCTCATGGCCTTTTTATATCTTTTTTCTTAAATAAACATCTCAGATAACTGCTAGTCAGACCCATCTTTTTGTTACATGTTGATTCTGTCATTAATATTTTTTAAATATTTATTTATTTATTTTTGAGAGAGGGAGAGAGAGAGTAAGAGCACTTGCATGTACACAGCTGGGTAGGGCCAGAGAGAGAGAAAGAGAGAGGAGAGAGGGAGAGAGAGAATCCCAGGCCAGCTCCACACTGTCAGCACAGAGCCCAAAGCAGGGCTGGATCACACAACTGTGAGATCCTAACCTGAGCCAAATCCAGAGTCCATTGCTTAACCAACTGAGCCACCCAGGCACCCTGGCCTTTTAATTTCTGAAGTTAAATTTTCCCAATGCCTTAGCTACTTTGTAATCATGAATTAGGAAGTTGTAGGGATTGCTTCAGACTTCATTTAGTCGTTCACAAATGATAAAACAATTATTGAGCCCCTCCTGTGGTTAAGTATTGGGGGAGGAGGGATTATTAGCAGAGGCAGGGATTTGAAGACCTAGTCTCTAATCTTTGAGGAATGTAGAATCCAAAAGTCGTATAAAGACATAGTCCCTAATTTTAAGGAACATAGAATCTAGAAGTTGAAAAAACAAAAGCTGGATCGCCTGGGTGGCTCAGTCAGTTATGCATCTGACTTCAGCTCAGGTCATGATCTCATGGTTCTTGAGTTCAAGCCCCGCATCTGGCTCTGTACTGACAGTTCAGAGCCTGGAGCCTACTTAGGCTTCTGTGTCTCCCTCTCTCTCTGCCTCTCTGTTCTCACTCTCTTTCTCTCTCAAAAATAAATAAAAACATTTAAATTTAAAAAAATTTAAAAAGCTAACCACTAGGGCAAGGTTGATTACTATCCATGTGGTTAACTGATGTTTTTCAGAACCAAGAAGCATTCATGTTAGCATTTCATTTTTTTTTCTTAAGCATAGGTGGATAAGAAAACCTTCCAGAGTGCCCTTCCTTTACCTGTTCTCTCTTTATCTGTTCTAAGAGTCCTCCCAGTATACCCATTCTGGCCATCAAATAGTGCTTATTTAACAACTTCTAAGTAAACAGGATATACCTCTGCAGGAGGACCAAAAGATAATCTGATTTAGCATTAGTAAGTGGTTGCTTAATCTCTTCTTCCATAAATCTCTCAGTTTCACTATCTATTTTCTGTCTAGCCTAGAACTCCAGAATCACCTCTGGAAAGGAACTTGTATTTAATTGTGTTGTCTTGTTCATTTGCTATACCATTTAGCAAACTATTCCTGAATCTGTCCCAAAGTCTAATGGCCGGGTTCCCAATCAAAACCTGGGAAAATCACACTTTATGAGTTTGTATCCCATATACTCACTATCTCTATCTGGACAGCACCTGTCATATTTATTCCCAGCTTTGTTTTACATTTCCTACAGTGGACCTTTCTTTCTTTCTTTCTTTCTTTCTTTCTTTCTTTCTTTCTTTCTTTCTTTCTT
>NW_024412403.1:56208337-56227852 GCF_014898765.1 Herpailurus yagouaroundi | reverse complement strand
CTTTCTTTCTTTCTTTCTTTCTTTCTTTCTTTCTTTCTTTCTTTCTTAATGTTTATTTTTGAGAGAGAGACAGACAGAATATGAGCAGGGGAGGCGCAGAGAGAGAGGGAGACACAGAATCTGGACCAGGCTCCAGGCTCTGAGCTGTGAGCACAGAGCCTGACATGGGACTTGAACCCACAAACTGCAAGATCACGACCTGAGCAGAAGTCAGATGTGTAACCACCTGAGCCACCCAGGCACCCCATCTACAGTGGTCTTTCAAATATTTACTACTTTCCTCTTGACACTTTTCACTCAGAAGATGACCTTATCTTTGTTTCACGGAACAACAGCAACAACAACCTGAATCCTACCTGATTGGAATTGTTTCAAATTTTTGCTCCTGAACCAATTTACTTGTGTTTATACCAATTCTTATTTGGTGTCATTCTGTTTCGCTCATAAACACACATCTTGTTATTCTGTGCATTAACTCTCATTCTGTCCTCTTTTTCAAGTGTCTTGTCTCTTCAGTGTGTCCCATTCTATTGCCTCCCTTTACTTATATTCAACTTTCCTTCAACCATATGTCCCCTTTAAAGTCTGTGTTCTTGGGGCGCCTGGGTGGCTCAGTTGGTTAAGCATCTGACTTTGGCTCAGGTCATGATCTCACGGTTCGTGAGTTTGAGCCCCGTGTCGAACCTGCTTCAGATTCTGTGTCTCTCTTTCTCTCTGCCCGTCCCCTACGCTCGCTCACTCGCTCTCTCAAAAATGAATAAACATTAAAAAAAATAAAATGCTAAAGTGTGTGATCTCCCATTGCATTCAAGGTAAATATCCAGGTTCCCAGCATAGCCATCAAAAATCTGGTCTCTGGTAAGCTCTTATCCCTGTGTCTTTACATTTTTGTAGGTACTTTTGTCTAAGCATTTCAGACGATAAATAGAATCCCCAACTTGCTAGAAATGCCTTTTGTGTAACCATGTGCTATTCCCTCTGAAGTACTTCTGCTGGAAGGTTGGAATACTTTCCCCTTCTGATGTCTAATTCCTGTTTGTTTTTTGAGACTCAAGTCTGGGAAACCTCAGCTGATCTGGCCTACCACAGCAAGTATGGGTTTGATACTCATCCTCCCAGCATCCTATACATTTCTCCATTATAATGTTGCATTTTACATTACATAATATGTTCTGCCTGCCTTTATTCTTTTGAATATTTAAACTTTTGAAAACTGTAACGTGCAGAAAAATCTTAACTGCACAGCTCTGAAGTTTTACAAAGTGAACACAGTCATATAACCATTGTGAAGGACTAATTGAACTCTTTGCAGCAGTCATGTAACCATTGCTCTCCGACAGAGTCATTCTCCCAAATACAGGATGTATCATTCAAGTATAAATTTTGCAAAGATTGTTCTATATTAGAAGCTCAAAATAAATAGATGAAAGAAATCACTTAAATTTTATATTTGTCTTGTATATAAATCCTTTTTGATGTATCAATTTCATATTTATCATTTGATGTATATTTTTATTTTAAACTAGGTATGAGCACTTTTCTTCATGTCTCAATCAAGTATTAGGTCTTCTTAATGGAAAGGATCCTGATTCTTCTTCAAAGGTGTGTAAAAACATAACTTTTTTGTTTTAAATTTTTGAAAACTGTAATGTGCAGAAAAAAATGTGCAGCTCTGAAGTTTTACAAACTGAACACAGTCATATAACTATTACCTAGATCAGAAAATAGAGCATTACCAATACCCTAGAACCCTCAAATCTTCATTCACTGGTACATTCCCCTTGGAAAATTGTTTCACGGTGCCTAGTGAATATGCATACACCTCGTGACACTGCGTTTCCACTCCTAAGCTACATAGCTAAGAGAGACATATCCATAAGCTCATCAAAAGACATGTGCAGGGGCGCCTGGGTGGCGCAGTCGGTTAAGCGTCCGACTTCAGCCAGGTCACGATCTCGCGGTCCGGGAGTTCGAGCCCTGCGTCAGGCTCTGGGCTGATGGCTCAGAGCCTGGAGCCTGTTTCAGATTCTGTGTCTCCCTCTCTCTGCCCCTCCCCCGTTCATGCTCTGTCTCTCTCTGTCCCAAAAATAAATAAAAACGTTGGAAAAAAAAAATTAAAAATAAAAAAAAAAAAGACATGTACAAAACATTACATAGAAAATGCAGCTTTAAAAATGACACGATTTCCTGGGTTTTTTTTTTTAAATGTTTATTTGTTTATTTTGGGAGAAAGAGCGCACACACCTGTGTGTGAGCCAGGGAGGGGCAAAGAGAAGGAAAGCGAAAGAATCCCAAGCAGGCTCCATGCTATCAGCACAGATCCTGACATGGGGCTCAATCTCACAAACAGATCATCACCTGAGCTGAAATCAGGAGTGGAACACTTAACTGAGCCACCCATGCACTCCTATTTTCTGATTTTTTAAAACATCAGATGCTTAGGGGATAAATTCAACACAACGCACACAAGGTCTCTACTCTGAAATTATAAAACATTGAGAGATAGGGGCGCGTGGGTGGCTTACTAGGTTAAGCGTCTGACTTCAACTCAGGTCATGAACTCATGGTTTGTGAGTTCAAGCCCTGTGTTAGGCTCTGTGCTGGCAGCTCAGAGCCTGGAGCCTGCTTCAGATTCTGTCTCCCTCTCTCTCTGCCCCTCCCCCACTTGTGCTCTGTCTGTCTCAAAAATAAATATTTTAAAAAAATTCAAAACATTGAGAGCTATAAAAGACCTAAATAATACAGATATACTAAGTTCATAGATTAGAACACTTGCAAAATCATAGCAGGCTTTAGTGGGTTTTTTTGTTTTTATATTTCTTTTTGTCTTTGGTGTATATGGAAATTGGGAAGCTAATTATAAAATTCACATGGATATACAAAAGTCCAAAAATAACTAGGGCCATCCTGGAAAAAGTGAACACAGTTGGAGGATTTCTAACACTACCAGATGTTAAGACTTAATGTAAAGCTGTAATAGTTAAAACAGTGCAATACTGTCGTAAGGATGGACTGGAACACAGTACAGTGTCAAACCAAACCATAGCATATGATCTCCTGATTAATACAGTGCTGTCTTAAAAGTATGGTCATTTCAGGGAGCTTGGGTGGCTCAGTCAATTAAGTGTCTGGCTCTAGATTTCGGTTCAGGTAATGATCTCACTCCCAGTATGGAGCCTGCTTAGGATTCTTTCTCTCCCCTCTCCCTCTGTCCCTCCCCTGCTTGCACACATGTCCCCCTGCTTTAATAAAATCACCTTTTTGCACCAACGAATAAAAAAGAAAGAAAGAAAAAGAATAGTAAAAAAAATTGGAAGCTGTTTTTAATTTTTGTTTTAGAATATTTTCTTTAAAAATATGTCATTTTCAACTTCATCATTTGGTTGCTTTGTGCATTACAGGCCAATGAAATTGACATTTAACGAAGACTTTATATTGCACAGGTTTTAGAATTACTTCTTGCCTTCTGTTCAGTGACTCAGCTGCGCCATGTGCTCACTCAGATGATATTTGAGCAGTCTCCATCTGGCAACACCATTCTGGGAAGCCGTTCTAAATGTTTAGATCCTACTGTGGCTCTACTTCGTTGGTCAAGCCAACCTCTGGATGGATCAGAAAACTGTTCTATTTTAGCTTTGGACTTGTTCAAGGAAATATTTGAGGTAATATAATGATAACCAAAATGCCTCTTCATTTTTATGATTCTCAGTGAACAGTTTACTTTCAAAAATATTCACAGTAAATTTCAAAGTGTTTATATACTTTATGAAAACTTTTCAAGTAACAAGCTCCCTACCATTGACCTACAAAATTTCCTTTTTTTGGGCAAAGTCAGGCACATTACTGTTTTCTTTTTTCACACTGAATAACTTATATGTATTCCTTTCAGTGTAATAAGTAAAGGTATTAGCTGAGATTTGTGTGGTTTATTGTTGTATGACTATGTTTTTTGCAGTAGTAACATTCAGCTTCTCCGTCTCAGTGGATACTGTTGACCATCTTTATTATCCTTTGAGTGGATTAATATAAGAACATTGGATTCAGTCACTCAGATGGAGTGGAACATGCCATACAATGCGAGGCACTTAGGATACAGACAAAAATTCTTTCTGTAGAGGCTATTACATTCTGGTAGTTTCTACTATCTAGGTCATTTAGCATTCTCTACTGTTTTCCCTGTTTTTATGCCATTCTGCCTAACACAGTATCTTCCTGGAGTGTTTCCCTTCATGACTGGATCCTAGGCACAAACAAAAATGTATATGAGTGATTAAATATATTTTTCAGAGATTATGCACAAATTATTCTTTCTGTTTTATGTTGGTCTTGACCGTTAATCAGTTTTAGCGTTTTAAAAAGCCTTTCAAGATCCTTGATGGGAATTATTTATGGTTGTAAAGTATTAAGACCAGTGATTGTTATTTAATTATGTAATTTCACTTGGCAAATTCAGGATTCTTGTTTTGAAATCACAGATACAGTCTAGTTAAAAGTCTTCTTTGTAGTTGAAGGGCACCTGGGTGGCTCCGTTGGTTAAGCATCCGACTTTAGCTCAGGTCATGATCTTGTGGTTCATGAGTTCAAGCCCCTCATCAGGCTCTATGCTGACAGCTCAAAGCCTGGAGCCTGCTTGGGATTCTCTCTCTCCCAGTCCCTCCCCCACTCATTCTTTCTCTCAAGAATAAACATTTAAAAAAAAAATTTTTTTTAAGTCTTGTTTACAGTTGAATAACCCCAAGCCTTACTGTTCCATTTAAGAAAAAAGTCATAGCCATCAAAACTGGGTAGATTTTAAATAGGAGACACAGGTCAATCAACTATTGAAGTAATTATAAGAAATGTGATGAGAGTGTTGCAGCTCAGTGATGACTAGCTCTGTGTTCTTTATTCCATCTTTATTTTGATTTTTAATCATTGGTGGTGGTTAATTCTCCAGGATGTTGTAGATACTGCTAACTGCTCCTCAGCTGACCGATTTGTGACCCTTCTACTGCCTACAATCCTTGATCAACTTCAATTCACAGAACAAAATCTAAATGAAGCTTTACTAAGAAAAAAATGCGAAAGAATGGTCAAGGCCACTGAAGTTTTGTTAAATATCCTTTGCTGTTAAAACATGGAAACTAACCGCTCATTTTTTTCTAGCATCACATTTACTGCATTTTTGTCTTTATTTGTAATTTTGTCATTTCTCATGCTTGCATCTATTCAGAATTACTGAAGTTTAAACTATAGAACTAATCCTCAATAAAGAGTGTGAAAAAAGTTATCCAGACTTTATTTTTTCCTTATTTTTCTTTGTAAAACTTTTGAACTAAATAATATTTTTAGAATACTTTTTAAACTTAATTTGGACATTTTTATCATAATTTGAGATTAGGAGATATATTCTAAAGTAACAGAACCGCTCTGTTACTCTAGTGCTAATTGCTGTCCCTGGGCGATTTGTGGTGCCACCGTTGGTAGCAGCAAATCAGAGAATAAACAAACATCAGTAGAGTCATTATAGTTTAGTTTATATTATAATTTTTACTGAAAATTAAAGTCTCTAGGAATGTTTTAATAAAGATGACATCACACTTGGTTATAAAAAAGACAAATGTTGTCAAGACAAATTCATTTATTTCTAAAAAAGAAAAGCTTGAGTTCAGTTAATGTCACTGCCTAACTTCCATATTGCATGCATTTTTCTTAGGTCTTTCCTTGTGCTAGCTGTTTTCTTTTAGATCAGCTGATTCTATGTCCATATGAAGCCCAAGTTCCATTTTTAAAATATTTCATTAATGCTTTCTATTATCAATAAGGAGCCATTATATCTAAACCATATCTCTTATATTATACCTGGTCAGGTTTTCTTTTTTATATCTCAGAGCAACAAGAATTTGCTCAACTTTGTCCTGCCCTAGAGCAAATTCCACATCTGTTTACTCTCTTCTCTGAGCTGCTGCTTCTTAATTTTTCTTTACCGCAGTAATTCCCAGCCCTGGCTATGTGTTAGAATTACCTGGAGAATGTTTTAAAAATACACCTGAACCTTACTTCCTTCCAGCAATTCTAATTTAATTGGAGTAATGTGAAACCCTGGGGGGGGTGGGAAGGGGGAGGTGTTGTGATTGATTGTTCAAACTGCCCAGGTGATTCTAACATGCAGCCAAAGTTGAAAATCACTGCTGTAGAGACACATGATTATGTTGCTTGATCCTAGAGATAGCTGTTATATGCAAACCTCAAAACTGGTACTATTCTGAGCCAAAGCCGACCCCTTTTTAATATAGATATTCAAATTAACTTGTAGTATACAAAATAGGAAAAAATAACTTTCCTTGGTTCAGCAAATATTGAACCATTGTGATAACCTGCTAATACTAACATCCGGCAGAGTAACAGACTTTTGGTCTCAGTCCCATCTCTTGCCACTTACCAGTCACTTAAATTCTCTGAGGTCTAGTTTCCTAATCTGCCATTGAGCTAATAATAATTGTATGGAAGTGGAGTGACAAGATACTTTGTATGAAATCACTCTAAATACTATAAAGTGCTATACAAATATAAGCGGTTTTTTGAAAATTTTTTGTTTGTATTCCTTAACAAAACTTACCTCTGTGTGGAGATGATACTCTAAAAATGCATGTTGCAAAAATTCTGACTACTGTCAAATGTACCACTCTGATAGAACAACAATTTACATATGGCAAGATTGATCTGGGGTTTGGAACAAAGGTAGCAGATTCTGATTTGTGGTGCGTATATGAAATCCAAATGGCACAGAATTAACGAAAGTTTTTTTCATAATTTTAAAAACATTCAATTCATAGTTTATATGCTTCTAAAGAAAGGATAATCTTAACATGTGATTTGTTTTCCATTGTTCATTTTGTGTTATTTTAATTTGTTATTATCTAAGGGTCTTTTATACTCCTTTTTAGGAGGCTTTTTTGACATTGCCTCAGGAATTATTTTTATGTTCATTTTAACCAAAAAGCATGGAAAAACAGTCATTTTTTTTTATTATGAGGAAATTAGTAGTTTTTGTACTTACAAAGGTTGTTCTTTTCACTGGCATGTCAGGACTTTCATTTAAAGGTGGATTTTCTCTGATAGTGATGAGATTATTTTATCCCCCTCCTCCCTCATGAATTAAGTCCATTAACAAGTCTTTAGTGAGGACCTGCTAAATGCTACATACTGATTTGTTCTGATTTCCATGTTGAAATTGTCAATAATTTGTGATCCTCAAGGACAAGGATTACCTTTTTTTACTTTTTTATACTGCCTTGTGGTACAAGGCTGAAAACATGGTTTAGTGTATTGGTAAATATTAGGTATTCTACACCACTTAAGGTTGCCCTTTATTGTTGATATTCCAATGACAGAGCTAAGAATTAAATAGGTCATGTTGTCAATGCTACTAGTAATTTGGAGCAGAAAATTGAAGCATGCTGGTATTTGAGTTTAGAAAAACAAACACTGTCTAAACTTAGGCTATTAATGCCAATTTGTTTTTTTGGACTTGGGTTATAAGGATGCTGGTCTCTATTGTATTTTTACTTCCCAAAAGAAACAATACTTTGGTACGCCTAGGTGGCTCAGTTGGTTAAGCGTCCAACTCTTGATTTCGGCTCAAGTTATGATCTCGCAGTTCATGAGATCAAGCCTATGTCGGACTCAGCATGCAGGGCCTCCTTGGGTTTTCTCTCTCTCAAAATAAATAAATAAAATACTTCATCTTCCTGAGGTTTAGAAACAAAAGTGTTGGTTTTTCAGAATATTCTTAGAATTATGACAGAAATCAATCTCTAAGCAGTTTTTTAGTTATCTAATTGAAATATGACTTATTTTTAAAGCAAACTTGCTGCTGATGTAGTTTTGAAAACTCTTGATTTGATGAACAAGCTTAAACCATTGGTTCCTGGCATGGAAGTAAGCTTCTACAAAATCCTGCAGGTGAGTTTAAACTCTTCAAATATTGAAGTTTATTCATACATAAATGCTTCCTAATGTGTGATTTTCTGTTTTAATATTCTTAATCTTTAGAAAATGTTTCTCTTAGAATTGGCCATCAGAAGACAATTGTTAGTTGTCTTAAGTAGCTGTAATGTTCCCAGTATATGGTGATTTTACATAGTTTTGCAGAAATTGAACATAAATGCTTCTGATTCTAATGTATGGGCTGTTTATGATAGTAGTGCTTCCTCAGCCTTTTTCCTTTCTTGTGTCCTACTTCATGTTTGTTTATTTCTACTAGTATTGCAGTGAAGAGGGGGTGGTATTTGTTTTGGAGTTTTGGTTTTGGTTGGCGTTGATGAGGTAGGATATTAAGAGGATAAAGGACACATCTGGAAGAAAAGGACTTGATTGTGAATGATAACAGGACGAGAGAGGGTGTGCAGAAAATAGCTAACTCAAAAATTTTGATGATAGTAGTAGCTGAATAAGAGCTCTAAATGTTTACCTTGATAGCCACAAAACCTGACTTACATGTGTGAGTTAAGTTACTATAATGATTTAACAAAGATGGCTCCGGGGCCTGTATAGAAGCCAAAACTGAAACCTTACACAGGTGCCACTTACACACTCTGAGAGCATAATGCTTAAGAGATGGAGTTCAGATGTTGACTCCACCATTTATTAGTGTGGACTTGAGGACTTGAGCAAGTTATTTCACTTCTCTGAACTCCAGTTTCCGTAACTACAGAATGAAAATAATGATCCCTCTCCATAGGAGCAGTTACAAAGAGTTACCATGAAGGTTATGGAGATAAAGCCCAGCTCTTAACATGGTTCTGTGGCCTTCAATTGTAACTGAGTACTTACAAGACACTCAACATAGTAAAATGTGGATAATTATAAAGGATTCATATTTTAGTATTTTTCTCTGTTAACACCTTAAAAATTGAATCAAACTGATTTTTATGTCCTTTAGGAGATGTTTTTCAGAATAAATTATTTGGGGCTTACAGTACTAATAAAAAATACTTGCTGGCATGAAAGACTTATGCTTGAAGTATAAATATTTCAGTTACTAAATTAGAATTTTTTTAGTTTGAATTTTATTCTTACTTGGAAATGATTAGTTATTATTTCTTATAGCCAGATTTTTTTTTTTTAAGGGTAGCTGGACAAACAAAATTCAAAAATCAGTCAGCTATGGATGATATTTTAAATTCATCCAAATATTGAAAATATGATTTTCATAGGCACAACAAAACCATTCAAAACTTTTGCCAGAAATTTTTAAAGCTAGTGTTCATATTGACTGTGTAGATAACTATAACTAGGTAAAGGCTAATAAATACATTCGAACATCAGGTAGAAACTGTTCACAATTTGCCTAGAATTATTTTATGATTTAGCTCTATTTACTCATCTTGCTCTAAAAAGCCTGACATTATTCTTTCTGCTTCTTGTTTTCTGGTTTCTGATTTACTTAGGATCCACGCCTGATTACACCCTTGGCTTTTGCTTTAACATCAGATAATAGAGAACAAGTACAGTGTGGATTGGGAATACTATTGGAAGCTGCTCCACTGCCAGATTTTCCTGCCTTAGTGTGAGTTGTAGTCATTTGCGGTATATCTCTCGTGGTTCTAGACTATCCTGCTATGTTTCTTTGGTAGTCCTCAATACAGATAGATTAGAAAATTTGTGAATTAAAGACATTGTAACAGTCAGTAATTTTTCAAGTGATTAAAAGAAAACTTGATTCCAGTAACTGAAAAGACCAGGTGTATACTCAGGGAAAAACTACATTTAGGTGGTTAAATATTTTATCCAGGCACTATGCCTCTCTGTCTCTCAGTTGCTCTATTAACATAGCAGCTTCTGAACCATGCTTTACATCCTATCAGTTTATTTCTTACAAGATAGAACAAGTTTCCCTGTGTCAGCTGTACTTAAAAAAAAAAAAAGGTAAAAAGACATTTAGGTTAGATTTGAGGAAAAACTTCCTCAGCTTAAGGGTTGTAGGTAACCACAGAATTGCCAGAGGATATGATGAGAACCTGCTCTAAAGGATTAAACACTTAATAAAGAACATAGCGTTTAGGACTAAAAAACTATCAACAAAAACAAAACAGAAAAGAAAACAAAGAACTTTCCCAGTTGTATAAATGATAAGTCTAAGCATCACTCTCATTGACCAGATCTGGATTGTTTTACAGATACCAAGGGTTCAGCCGTAAAGAACTATGTGGACTGAAAGGTTGGGTGCGGTGGTAGTGTTCCTAAAGAAAAATCCTGTGCTTTTTTTCAGAAAGTGGAATAGATAATGGCCAGGCTATACTCATTAATTTCAAACATTAAGAGAGTATTTGCTGTTATGTTTGAAAAAAATTGAGATTTTTGGACTCTCTGTAAACTAAATGGTTAACCAAATGTCCAGTTGTGTCTACCTTAATTTTAAAAAATTTAAGGGGCTTGGGGCACCTTGGTGGCTCAGTCGGTTAAGCATATGACTCTTGGTCTCAGCTCAGGTCATGATCTTACAGTTCATTAGTTCAAGCCCCACATCTGCACTGTCAGTGCAGTGCCTGCTTGGGATTGTCTCTCTTTCCCTCTCTGCCCCTCTCCTGCTCACTCACTTTCTCTCTTTCAAAAATAAATAAACTTAAAAAAAAACATTTAAGTGGCTAGTATAAATGAATTTGCAAAAGTGGTTTGAATAAACTGAAGCAAGTTGATAAGCAGGTAAGACATTCCTGTATGCTGGCGTTCTGAAAACTATAGCCAGCAGGCAGGCTGTAAATAAAGTTCTATTGCAACAAGAACATACCCATTCATTTTCATATTATCTGTATTTTCTGTGTCTACATTCATGCTATGACATCAGGATTAGGTAGTTGTAACTATTAAGCCTAAGATACTTACTGCATTGTCTTTTAAAAAGTTTGCTAACCTCTGCTATTTAACTAATTTAGCAAACTCATTTTTCAGAATTAATAATTTAAGTAATCCTAAATTAAGAGATTAAGAACTATGGAGAACAAGACCACATAATCAAAATTGTCTTCATTTTATAGTGAATATTTTTAAACAAATAAATGGACAAATAGAGAGCTTCTCAATTTAAAGATAGAAGTGGTCTGGGGGCGCCTGGGTGGTTCAGTCGGTTAAGCGTCTGACTTCGGCTCAGGTCATGATCTCACGGTTTGTGAGTTCGAGCCCCACATCAGGCTCTGGAGTGACAGCTCAGAGCCTGGAGCCTGCTTCAGATTCTGTTGTCTCCCACTCTCTCTGGCCCTTCCCCTCAAGCTCTGTCTCTCTCTCTGTCTCTCTCTCTCTCTCTCTCTCTCTCTGAAAAATAAATAAACGTTAAAAAAATTTTTTTTAAAAAGTGGTCTGTGAAGCTGCTTCATTTTGTGGTGGCTTGGTTGCTCCAACTTTGGTAATCTGATATAAAGGAAAGCCCCTGTGTTTCAGAATGGAAAGCTTCAGCTTCACTGAAAGTGGGAGTCTTATCCTCTGTCTCTGTATGTGAAATCTACCACTTTATATCTTGGCTGCCCCATTCTTACTGGTGTTGTCTATGTTTCTCTTTTGACACTGTTTAAGGTATTCATTTGTTTTATTTATGTCTGTTTTTGCCTTTGTTTACATCATCTTAGTTTAATAAGGTGAATTCATATGCTGGGTGGGTGGGTACATAAGTAGGTTTTTGGTGTATGTTTGTTTTATTTAGACATTTAACAAACATCTGGTGAGGGCCAGCAATGTGCAGGCCCTCTAATAGGCATTTTTTTTTTAATTTTTTTTTTAACGTTTTATTTATTTTTGAGACAGGGAGAGACAGAGCATGAACAGGGGAGGGTCAGAGAGAGGGAGACACAGAATCTGAAACAGGCTCCAGGCTCTGAGCTGTCAGCACAGAGCCCGACGCGGGGCTCAAACTCATGGACTGCGAGATCATGACCTGAGCCGAAGTTGGCCGCTTAACCGACTAAGCCACCCAG
Organism: Herpailurus yagouaroundi; assembly: GCF_014898765.1. NCBI lineage: Eukaryota > Metazoa > Chordata > Mammalia > Carnivora > Felidae > Herpailurus > Herpailurus yagouaroundi. Next base: position 56,215,904 of record NW_024412403.1, on the reverse strand, counting down.
GCACCCCTCTAATAGGCATTTTTGATACTGCAGTAAATTAGACCAGGAGCCACTGTCATGTGGTTTACATTCTAGTTGGGATACAAGTTTAAAAAATTAAGTTTCATAATGTGCACTTCACTGTGGATGGAGGGGCCTTTCTGAGGAAGTGAATTTGAACTGAGACCTGATGATAAGAAGGAGCCAAGTCTATGCAGATCTGGTAAAGGAACAGCTCATACAAAGGCCCTGAGGCAGGAACAAGATATGGTAAGTAGAAGGGGCAGAATAGTCAGGTTGGTGAGAAAGTACTGACGAGAAAGGGCAAGACTGAAGGACATAGGTAAAGGACAGGTGATGTTGTCCATGGTAAGAAGGATGTTCTTACCAATAGCAATATCACTGTACTTAATTTTTACAATTAATCCACACTCAAAGACCAGTTCAAGTGCCTCCAAACCAGAGGTGGAATTGTCATTATAAGGGGTTGTAACTAGAAAAGAGTTTCTTCTGGCAAATTTTTAGGATATTTTCCAAAATTTGGCTTCATCATAAACTCCAAGATTATTTCAAAAACATGTGAAGGCTTATATTCCCAAAAAGATCCATTCTAGAGATTCCCTAATTCTATACTAACTTTGCCTTTTGCTCTATTTTTTGTAATCATTTGTTTTTCTTTTTGATTCCAATTCAGACTTGGAGAAAGCATAGCAGCAAACAATGCCTATAGACAACAGGAAACAGAACACATGCCCAGGAGAATGCCCTTGCAATCATTAAATCACAGTGTTCCAAGATCGGTAAAATGTTTAACTCCTCCACTTTTGAAAGCTAGAGTTCCTGGATTGAACATTGAGGAATTAATAGAGAAACTACAGGCTGGAATGGTGGTGAGTGGCAAATAGCCGTTATAAATGGGATTCTGCGTGGTACATACCAACTAAATATCAGCCCTGATTATAATATTTATTTAAGCAACTTTAGATGCAAATTTGAGCAATGAAACTTATCTTTTAATTTTTTTTTTTTTAACGTTTATTTATTTTTGAGACAGAAATAGAGCATGAGCAGGGGAGGGGCAGAGAGAGAGAGGGAGACACAGAATCTGAAGCAGGCTCCAGGCTCTAAGCTGTCAGCACAGAGCCCCATGCGGGGCTCAGAACCACGAACCATGAGATCATGACCTGAGCCGAAGTCAGACGCTTAACTGATTGAGCCACCCAGGCATCCCGAAACCTTTCTTTTAATATGAAAATAACAATATTCTAGAAAGTTTGGAAAGAAAGAAAAACATTAGCCATAAAATTATAACATTTTAGCACAGCAATCATTTTTCCCCCTAGTCTTCCCCGGGCAGCCCACCCTTACCCCTCTGTTACCTCCCATCTAAGAAATATATCCCACAAGCATATCAAATCCTACCCAGATACTCTTCTGCAATAATCAGGTTAGTGAAATGTTTGTGAACCACCTGATAGGACATTCGTATTTTTTTACATTGTTACTCATTAAATTTTAATGATTTAGTTTCACAGACATTTATTTTTTTTATTTTGTTGAATGTGAAAGCTTTCTGATTTTTGACTGTTAAAACTTAGGTAAAGGATCAGATTAATGATGTGAGAATATCTGACATAATGGATGTATATGAAATGAAACTGTCCACATTAGCTGTGAGTACAAGCTTGTTTTAACTATATGTAACTGTTAAGCTTTATTAAAGGTGTTTTCTGGGAGGTGATAAAGATTGATGGTATGTTTTCTTATAGTCCAAAGAAAGTAGGCTACAAGATCTTTTGGAAGCAAAAGCTCTAGCCTTGGCCCAGGCTGATCGGCTGATTGCTCAGTACCGCTGCCAAAGAACTCAAGCTGAGACCGAGGTGTGGACAATACAAAGATCTAGCTGATAAGTGGAAAAATAAATTAAGTAGTACATGTACAAAACTGTGATTCTATTTTTGTTCCTGTATTTGAAGTAAACCGTTCTCAGCATTTGACACGACTATTCCCTCCATCTTGAAACCCTCCCCTGTTTAATTTTGGTCACAACGTCAACTTCTGGTTTTCTTTCTGAATTAATGGATATTCTTTTTCTGTATCCTTTATGAATTTCTTTTTCTCCACTCAACCCTAAAATACTGGCTTTTCCCCATGTTATGTTCTAAGCCCTTTGCTGTTATTAGGTAGTCTATGGTTCCAGTCATTACCAGAATGTTAATGCCGCCAATTTTATGTGCTGAGCCAAGATCCTTTTTGCTCAGTAGTAAATGCTTCCTATATAGCTCTGTTTAAAAAATAGCAAATACTTCCCATTCTGTATAACCAGTCCTGAACTCAGCAACCTTTTTAAAAATTTATTCTTTTTTGTATGTTGTTCTGAAGGGTTTTCCAGACAAGAAACCTGGAAGTCACACAGTTACCTTCTGTAAGGAGTCCTTTACCAAATCCAGTTGATTCTACCTTCTAAATATTACTTTTTTCTGCCTTGTTTCTGTTCTTGCCACTATTTGCTACAGGTCAAATCCTTCATTTTTTTATATGAAAACATAGCAGAGCCTATACTTCCTACCTTCAGGCTGGAGCCCTCTTCTCAACCACCCTCCCCATGCATCCCAAGTCATCTGTCTTGTATTTTGTTCCACTCTCCCTTCTTCCTCCACAGTGAGCCCTGAGGCTGTAATCTGATTTTATTGCTTCTGTGCTAAATACTCTGCAGTAGCTATCCATTTTACTCAGAAGAAAGTTTAAATTCCTTAGTTTGGCACACAAGGATTCTAACTCATTCCGCATCTCCTGGCATTTCTGTGCATTTTCTGCAGTCAGCTATATTAGATTACTTTGCAGTTTCTTACGCAGTTCTGTTACTTTGCAGTTACTTGGCATACTCTTAGGTCTCCCTGTCTTTTTACTTGCTCTGCCATGTCTGGAACACTTTTCCTCTTTCTCTGCCTAACTCCTAATAATCCTTCAGGTTTTAGTTTACCTCCATTTCTTAGGAAGCTTTCTCTGGTCCTCTTCTTCCCACACTTGTGAAAATTGTATAACCCCACCTCGATCCTTGATGTCAGAGACTGTTTTATCTCCCGGCCCCAGCAAGCACCATACTCAGGTGCTCAGAAAGTTCGATATTGTGCTGTGTGCATCATCAGGAGTAAGAACTTACTGCAGTAGTATGAAATTTCCTAACAGACACAAATGGTATCTCAACAGTTTGATATCATTTGTAATGAATTATAATAAAGTATTTGACTTTTGAGAGAAGCATTAAAATCAATGACACATAGAATACCTTTACAGTCTTAAGTACAGATATTTTTAAAAATATGAATAAATATAACCATATGCTTTCCTTTTCTTTTGACATAGATTCATTTGTCTTGACTAATAGCATGTTGAATTTATCATAAATTCCAATAAGAAAATTAGTGATATTAAAATCATTTTGTCCTCTCCCTTCCCATAGCGCATTCTTACATTCTATATCTGTTGAACATGTCTTGCATTTTATTGGAGAATTTAATGTTTTACTCATTTTACTGGAAAGACTTATAAAAATAATAATGGGGTATTAACTGTTTTATAGACTGTCATAAAAATATAGAAGGGCTTAGGTTTTTATCTGGCATTTCAAAATAAGAGTATTTCTCAGGCTAATGAATGGTGGGGAGAGTTCACTTCTCATTCTAGTTTTCTGTTTCTTTAATGTTTCATGTCACAAATACTTTCATATTAAATTTAGATTGTATTCTCTGTGCTGATTTTAAGTGTTTTCTTAAACATCTGTGATATGGTTAAGATCTTATTCTTAATTCCTACCTAAAATGGAGAAAACTGATTTGTATAAATTTTATGGTTTGGAGTTGATGGCTAGCCCCAAGGAGCACACTTACCCTTTTAATTGAGTAATGTGTGTAGAGCTACCTTCATGCTGTTATAATTGTGTTCATTTCTGTGAATCTGACCATACCAAGATTGTTCTGGTCAGAACAATCTATTAAGTAAAAAACTATAACAGTGTCAGATTTGTTAGAACTAGTTAAATAATAAGTATGTGTGACTAATAAAACTTTATATAACCCAATAGATGCTAGCCTATTAGATATTTGGTAAACCTTTTAAATTGTAGAAACTGAGCATATTATATACATGGTAGAAAAGCCTCTGTTCTGTTTTGTTTGTTTTTAGGCACGGACACTTGCTGGTATGTTGAGAGAAGTTGAGAGAAAAAATGAAGAGCTTGGTGTGTTGCTGAAGGCACAACAGGTTGAATCAGAAAGAGCCCAGAGTGATATTGAGCATCTCTTCCAACATAATAGAAAATTAGAGTCTGTGGCTGAAGAACATGAAATACTCACAAAATCCTACATGGAACTTGTTCAGAGGTAAATGAATAAAGTAAATATTTCTGTGTAAAGTTAGAATCTAGAATGAACACACAACATTTTTTTTTTTCCTGTGGTCCTAAAATCCTTTTGTAAGCATTCCTATGTTCTGATAATTCCATAAGTTAAGTAATTGGCAGGAAACTTACATCACAGGTAAATGAAGTATTGCTTACTCAAACTCTGGGTCCAAGTCAGAAACAATTCAGGTCTCTTTGTTTTTTTTTCCAGTTGACTGTACTTTTTTCATGTGTTCATGCAGTCATTAGTCATCTGAGATGTTAGCACCACAAGAACAAGTTGAGTCTGCTTTGTCTGACAAAGTCGAGTCTGACAAATCCCTAGGGTCTGAAACAGTACATAGTTACCACAGTTTGTAATAAGTTGAACCATTTAATGGGCCATTTCTGCAGATCAAATGTGTTGAATATTGCATAGTATTCAGCCTAATAGCATGGAAACTCGGATGTTAGTGTTTAAATCATTGCTTAATTTGTTGTCAGCATTTCTTCTTAATGTTGTTGAATATGGTTTACTTATATGTATGACTATATATGTGGAATAAATTCTTATAGGTGAATTGTTGGTTAAAGGGTATGTGTCTTCAAATTTTTGATGGATTGCCAAGTTTCCTTCCAAAAAGGCTACAATAACTTACATGCCCACTAACAAAATGTGAGATTGTGTTTTCCTCCTCTGTTGAAATTTTCTATCTTTTAGGTCAGTTTTAAAACTTCTGAAATATAAGGAAGACCAGGAACAGTTATGTGTTTTCTACCAAACAATAAAAATTAAAACATTCTGGTTAATGTGTTCTTTGTTTTAACTTATATTTTAAGATTGGTAAGATTTGAAAAAATGTTTTGTCTACGCTATTAATACAGAGATACAGAAAATCTTAACTCTGCAAGGTCCATGTGCTCATTTGCCCATCAGCTAAAATGAAATGTAGAAAATGTATAGCATCTAGAAAATTTGTGATGCTAAAATATCCCAAATGGGATATTTTCTCCCAACAACTTGCTCCAAAGTTTGATTGTTTTAGGCAGCCCTGACAGAGTGGACTATTGTTGTTAAGTCAGGGTGTGAGAAAAAGTAAGCAGTGGTCCCAGAGAAATACGTGGTTTCCAGGAACTGCTGATGTTCAGATAGTGAGTAAGGGGCCAAGAGGTAAAACTCCTGCCTTAAAGGGCCATATGGGTAACAAATAATGAAGCTGGCTGGGGAAAGATCATTTATAATGGTAGAGACTACCTAAAGGCATTCAAATTTAGAATTTTATTTTTTTTAAGTTTACTTATTTTGGGAGAGAAATGGAGTATGTGAACAGGGGATGGGCAGAAAGAGAGGGAGAGAGAGAAAATCCCGAGCAGGCTCTGTGCTATGAGTGCAGAGCCTGAAGCAAGGCTGGAACTCAAGAAGTGTGAGATAATGATGTAAGCCAAAACCAGGAGTCAGACACTTAATTGACTTAGCCACCCAGGTGCCCCCAAATTCAAAATTTTAAAACTGTGTGGGACAAATAAAATACTTCTGGCCAGATTTGCCCAGTGCCACTATTTTGTACTTAATGACGTGAAAAGGACATTTTATACTTAAGATATTTGGGTGTCAAAGTATCACTTTAGAAAGTATTTCTGTGTTTACTTTGCAGGTAAAATAAGCAGGACTATTAGATGCAGAGCTCTAAAGAGACCAGAGAAGTTTTGTGTCCTCAACCACTTTGTTAATTTGACATTTTTAATTAAACATATATTATGCCCAAGAGGCTAATGATGGCAGACTTAAGTTTTATGTTTTAATAGACTTCATCGTTTTAGAGAAGTTTTTAAAAAATTTCTGGACCTAACCATAAAGATAACTATATAGCAAATTATGTAAGGCAATGTTATCTGTAAAATAAAGCTCTATATCCATAAATATGAGGTAAATGCCCTGCATATTTTCTTTTCATAGTAAATATTACCTCCAACATCGCCCAAAACATATCTTTAATATCTTTTTGAGTTACTATTCTTTCTTCGTGTCTTGCTTGTTCATAACATTCCTCTTCTTTCCTTCAGTGTATGCAGTTTGATTTGAAGTAATAATAAAAGGACACACAGTGTTTTCCTCATCATATGTTTTCCTCCATAAAAATATCAACTCATCTTGTCTTTTCAGGAATGAAACCACCGAAAAGAAGAATAAAGATTTACAGATCACATGTGATTCTCTAAATAAACAAATTGAGACAGTGAAAAAGTTGAATGAGTCATTCAAGCAACAAAATGAAAAGTAAAATCCCTAGTTCTTAATTCTAATTATTTTGGATTTTTCAAAAACAATGATTCCCTTTATATAGAACATTATTTTTACAGATAAATTAATAGAATTATAACTTATTTTAGATATAAAATACATTTTTGGCAAAATGTGAAGGTGATTATTATTCTTATTAACTGTCTCATAAAATACTTTTTGGAGAGAAAAAGAAATGAAATATTTCCTTGATGTTTTCTTCTATATTTTTATAACTTCAGGACTATTGCCCAATTAATAGAGAAAGAAGAACAGAGAAAAGAAGTACAGAACCAACTAGTAGACAGAGAATGTAAGCTAGCAAGTAAGTAGCTTCTTATTTAATAAATTGTCTATATTTTAACATATCTTGTGTTGGAAGAAAAATCAAAGCATGAATGGTTTTTATTTTGCTTTTTCATTATTTTCTACTTCTCTCATTGTTTTAAACATTAAATCACATTTTAAACAGCTCCCCTTTTCTTGCCATAACATTTTACAGAGCAGTTTAGTTAGACTGGTTAAATTGAAAAGGCAATATATATTTTTTTTAATCTGGGAGTTAAGGAAAGGATTCTTTTTGAAATGAGTTTTAAAAGAATGTAACAGCAGGTGGCAGTGCTAGGTAATTTTTAGTTACCAGCTTCTCAATAGTAGTAGCTCTGAAATCCACAAAAAAACATTTTTGTTCTAACTCACTTGCCTTAGAATACAGACATCTGCCTATATAATTTTCATACTTTTCTCCATCTCTCTTCCCATTATAATAGGAACAGAGGAAAAAGGAAAGACATGGAGATTTGGCATTTTTTGTTTAATACTGGCATAGGGGAAGAGTTAGGTGGTGTTTTTTATTTTTTATTTTTATTTTTTTGTTTTAATTTTTTTTTTCAACGTTTATTTATTTTTGGGACAGAGAGAGACAG